>NC_070587.1:28408376-28678376 GCF_027409825.1 Scomber japonicus | reverse complement strand
GATAGATAGATAGATAGATAGATGCACATTTATGTTTGTGTGTATCTGTGTGTGTGAAGGTCTGCCAGGTGCCTTTCAAAGTACAGATTTGAGAATTAGTAATCATTTAGTGTTATAAAATTAACCTGGGTGCCATCACTCACATAATGACCTTCGACCTGAGAACATAATAATTTTCATATGTAAGGGTTTCAGTAGGCGGATGCTTTTCATTTCTAATTTCTCGTCATTTCTTCATGTCAAAGGTTTTCCAAATCAACCATCACTACAATACTGTGACAGATAGATAGATAGATAGATGAGTTGTGTAGAGTGTGTAGTTGTGTAGTTGTGTATAGTGTGTAGTTGTGTATATTGTGTGTGTGTGTATGTGTGTGTATTGCAGTGCGTAGTTGTGTATAGTGTGTGTGTATTGTAGTGTGTAGTTGTTTATATTATGTGTGTGTATTGCAGTGTGTATTTGTATAGTTGTGTATATTGGTTGTGTCTGTGTGTGTGTGTATTGCAGTGTGTAGTTGCGTAGTTGTGTAGTTGTGTATAGTGTGTAGTTGTGTAGTTGTGTATAGTGTGTAGTTGTGTATATTGTGTGTGTGTATTGCAGTGTGTAGTTGTGTATAGTGTGTGTGTATTGCAGTGTGTATTTGTGTATTTGTGTATAGTGTGTAGTTGTGTAGTTGTGTATAGTGTGTAGGTGTATAGTTGTGTATAGTGTATAGTTGTGTATATTGTGTTTGTTTGTGTGTATTGCAGTGTGTAGTTGTTTATATTGTGTGTGTGGATTGCAGTGTGTATTTGTGTAGTTGTGTATATTGTGTGTGTCTGTGTGTGTATTGCAGTGTGTAGTTGTGTAGTTGTGTATAGTGTGTAGTTGTGTAGTTGTGTATATTGTGTGTGTGTGTATTGTGTATAGTGTGTAGTTGTGTATAGTGTGTGTGTATTGCAGTGTGTATTTGTGTATTTGTGTATAGTGTGTAGTTGTGTATTTGTGTATAGTGTGTAGGTGTGTAGTTGTGTATAGTGTGTATTTGTGTAGTTGTGTAGAGTGTGTAGTTGTGTAGTTGGGTATAGTGTGTAGTTGTGTATGCATGAACTTGCTGAGAACAGACAAATTAAGCCATAAAACGTTAGTTGTAATCCATTTTCTCAGCAGAACCCATAGAAAGGTTGATTTCTAAACACAGTTACTTCAATGTGATGAATTCTGAAATATCTGAGTGTTTAGTGTATGTCCAAAGAGAATAAATGATTCAATGATTAGTTGCATGAACTTGCTGAGAACAGACGAATAAAGCCATAAAAAGTTAGTTGTAATCCATTCTCGTAGCAGAACCCATAGAAAGGTTGATTTCTAAATACAATTAGTTCACTGTGATGAATTCTGATATATCTGAGTGTTTTAGAGCATATCCAAAGAGAATAAGTGATTTAGTGATTAGTTGCATGAACTTGCTGAGAACAGACGAATAAAGCCATAAAAAGTTAGATGTAATCCAATTCTCGTAGCAGAACCCATAGAAAGGTTGATTTCTAAATACAATTAGTTCACTGTGATGAATTCTGATATATCTGAGTGTTTTAGAGCATATCCAAAGAGAATAAGTGATTTAGTGATTAGTTGCATGAACTTGCTGAGAACAGACGAATAAAGCCATAAAAAGTTAGATGTAATCCAATTCTCTTAGCAGAACCCATAGAAAGGTTGATTTCTAAACACAATTAGTTCACTGTGATGAATTCTGAAATATCTGAGTGTTTTAGTGAATGTCCAAAGAGAATAAATGATTCAGTGATTAGTTGCATGAACTTGTTGAGAACAGACGAATAAAGCCATTAAAAGTTAGTTGTAATCCATTTTCTCAGCAGAACCCATAGAAAGGTTGATTTCTAAACACAATTAGTTCAGTTTGATGAATTCTGATATATCTGAGTGTTTTAGTGAATGTCCAAAGAGAATAAATGATTCAGTGATTAGTTGCATGAACTTGCTGAGAACAGACGAATAAAGCCATAAAAAGTTAGTTGTAATCCATTCTAGTAGCAGAACCCATAGAAAGGTTGATTTCTAAATACAATTAGTTCAGTGTGATGAATTCTGGTATATCTGAGTGTTTTAGAGCATGTCCAAAGAGAATAAGTGATTTAGTGATTAGTTGCATGAACTTGGTGAGAACAGACGAATAAAGCCATAAAAAGAGTTGTAATCTATTCTCGTAGCAGAAGCCATGAAGAGGTTGATTTCTAAACACAATTAGTTCACTGTGATGAATTCTGAAATATCTGAGTGTTTTAGAGCATGTCCAAAGAGAATATGAGTGATTCAGTGATTAGTTGCATGAACTTGCTGAGAACAGACGAATAAAGCCATAAAAAGTTAGTTGTAATCCATTCTCGTAGCAGAAGCCATGGACAGGTTGATTTCTAAACACAATTAGTTCAGTGTGATGAATTCTGGTATATCTGAGTGTTTTAGAGCATGTCTAAAGAAAATAAGTGATTTAGTGATTAGCTGCATGAACTTGCTGAGAACAGACGAATAAAGCCATAAAAAGTTAGTTGTAATCCATTCTCGTAGCAGAACCCATAGAAAGGTTGATTTGTAAATACAATTAGTTCAGTGTGATGAATTCTGGTATATCTGAGTGTTTTAGAGCATGTCCAAAGAGAATAAGTGATTTAGTGATTAGTTGCATGAACTTGTTGAGAACAGACGAATAAAACCATAAAAAGTTAGTTGTAATCCATTCTCGTAGCAGAACCCATAGAAAGGTTGATTTGTAAATACAATTAGTTCAGTGTGATGAATTCTGGTATATCTGAGTGTTTTAGAGCATGTCCAAAGAGAATAAGTGATTTAGTGATTAGTTGCATGAACTTGTTGAGAACAGACGAATAAAACCATAAAAAGTTAGTTGTAATCCATTCTCGTAGCAGAACCCATAGAAAGGTTGATTTCTAAACACAATTAGTTCAATGTGATGAATTCTGAAATATCTGAGTGTTTTAGTGTATGTCCAAAGAGATTAAGTGATTCAGTTAGCAATTTGCATCAATTTGCAGAGAATATACAAATTAAACCATACAAGGTTATTTTCAGTAGACTGATGCGTTTCATTTCTAATTTCTAGTCATTTATTCATATTAATTGAGTCAAAGATCTGCTAAATCAACCATCACTACAGTACTGTGATAGTATAGATAGATAGATAGATAGATAGATAGATAGATAGATAGATAGATAGATAGATAGATAGATAGATAGATAGACATTTATGTTTGTGTGTGTGTGTGTGTGTGAATGTCTGCCAGGTGCCTTTCAAAGTATAGATTTGAGAATTAGTAATCATTTAATGTTATAAAATTAACCTCGGTGCCATCACTCACATAACTTTTGACCTGAGAACATAATAATATACATATGCAGACGGATGCTTTGCATTTCTAATTTCTAGTCATTTCTTCATATTAATTGAGTCAAAGGTCTTCCAAATCAACCATCACTACAGTACTGTGATAGGTGATAGATGATAGATAGATAGATAGAATGTCACACATTTATGTTTGCGTGTGTGTGTGTGTGTGTGTGTGTGTGTGTGTTTGTGTGACGGTCTGTCAGGTGCCTTTCAAAGTAAAGATTTGAGTATTGATAATCATTTAGTCTTATAAAATGAATCTGGGTGCCATCACTCACATAATGGCACCCAGCATTTTCTGGGTGGTTTTGTGTATTTCCAGACAGAATAAGTGATTCATTGACTTACTCCAAATGCAATATCAATATTTCCTACTGCTGCTAGATTAAAAGCATTCAACTGGGTAAATATATGCTGATTTTTATAAGCAGCAACAGGAAATACATTGTATTTGTCACCATAGTTACCACCAAAAGAAGTAGTTGATTATAAATGTATCTAAAATAATCATTTTCGACAGGTTTCCTTAAAATGCGGTCAGTTTTGTTGGTTGTTCTGCAAACAGATACCCAGTTGCCTGTTTTAGCTGCCTGATAAGTGTTTGCTGTATTATTAAATTGCACTTGCCAAAATAACCAGGACTGAAATCTTAAAGATTACAATCTCCTTGCACATTGTTCCATATGATGACTGTTTGAACTTCATGTGCAGAATGATGTTTGAGTTAGATGGCTGTTTTCACATTAATTTGCTGAAGGATGAAAGTTTGTCTGTACTCACCTTAACTCTCAGTTTCAGATTGCAGATACAGCAACTTGATTGGCTGAGCTCGACATGATCACGGACAGCACAGATAGATTCGTCAAAAGTGTGAGGAATCGGGACAGAGAAGACGTACAAGACAGAGGTGCAAGGATGACACACAAATTTGTGAAGCGTTCCTCATTTTCTGACTTTTTATTCACTTATTTACAAAAAGTTATGAGGTTCCACATTACAAACCGGGGAAGCAGTGAAGTTCAGTGGCGGTAGCGTTGCTTTACAGAGCATATAGAGTGTCTCACTTAACAAAAGCAAATATCTTTAATAAACTAATAAAAACAGCAACAAAAAAAAACCTACAATAAAACTTCCTAAAAACATGTTTCCTGTCTTTATTGTTTCTGTGGATCAAAACACTTTCTGTCTGTGTCTGTATGTGTCAGTAGCAGTACAGCAGCCAGTTGCCAGAGAAATTTTAAGCATTACACAGTCACTTTTCAAATCCAAAATTTCACCTAAACTTACCATTTCCTCCACTGTGTCTGTTCACTGTTGAGCAGTTTGTGTACAGAGCTGATTTATTTCAACAGTCTCCACAGACTGTCAAATAAAAACTCAACAACACATCTTTGCGTTACTCAACATCTCACATGTTAAAAGACAGTCATTAAACTGAAATATATATTAATATATTATTACATATTATATATATACATATATAAGTGATATATATACAATATATAAATATATATTATGTAATATATATTAATATATTAATAACACACATTAACAGCTCATCTCGCTGTGGACAGTTTAAAAGTTCATGAAAATCAGGAGTGAGCTGAAAACAGTGAAGCTCAGAAGTATAGAAACAAGCTGCAGTTGCTCCAATCAGCCACTGAGTGTCGCTGTCCGGCCACTCTGTAGGAGGCATTCAGGGACACTGCTGAAGCGCTGGAGACCAGAGGTTCTTATTTCATTTATTCATTCATTATTATATAAAGTAGAATGTATAGACAAGGACACATACCAAAATAGAAATAACAGTAAAATAACCAACAAAATATGAATCATTCAATGATCAAATCAAAGCCAAAACACATTCAAATAAACGAGTCAAAAAGACACACTGTACCAAATCATTTAAAACAACCCTTGGATATTATTAAAAGTTTTGAAGTAAAACCAGATCCTTAAACTTTAGTGCTTTTACTTTAGTGCCATAATTCTTATGGCCCCACTTTTTTTGTACAGGGTGAAGATGTTGGATCTGTGTTTGTTTTCTATGTGTTCCTCGACACTTCTACATAGTAGGTCACATATGGGACAATGAAGCAACAGTACTGTAGTGATGGTTGATTTGGAAGATCTTTGACTCAATTAATATGAAAAGATTACGAGAAATTAGAAGTGAAACGCATCCATCTACTGAAACAGTACACACAGAACCCTTACATCTATCTATCTATTTATCTATCACCTCCATCATTTTACAATCAATTAAAATCACAGCATTTTCTTTAAGCAATGCAAAATCAGACTGAGCTCCATTACTACAGTAAGAGCATGTCAACGATGTTCTCAGGTCAAAGGTCATTATGTGAGTGATAGCACCCAGATTAATTTTATGAGGCTAAATGATTATTAAAACTACACACACACACATGCACACAGGCCACAAAAGACAGAACTCTTACATCTATCTATCTATCTATCTATCTATCTATCTATCTATCTATCTATCTATCTATCTATCTATCTATCTATCTATCTATCTATCTATCTATCTATCTATCTATCTATCTATCTATCTATCTATCTATCTATCTAATTGACTGCCACCTTATGAAACAGGATTATGACTATGATTCTGTCTGTATTGTGCACGTGAGTCCTGTTGGCAGTAATATATTCTTTCAGTTAAAAAATCAGACTTCATTTTAGAATCAATTTAAAATCACAGCAGTTTTATTAAAAATCACATTAAGCTCCATTACTACAATAAGAGCATGTCATAGATGTTATATTACTATTATATAATACTCCCTCTTGTGGCAAAGAGAAAGAAATACACTGTATAAAGTTACATTTGGACCCACAGTGAAAACACATTTAAATACCCACTGTGACAAGTCTCCATGGCACCCAGAGAGGGTGGTGACTGTCACATTTACCCAAATCAGTGAGGATGACCATGGAGATTGTCACCACTTCTTGAAGCTGTATGATGGGCTCCTCACTGCCTGTTGGACATTACTGTGGAATGGTATAAAACCCAAAAAGAATCACTACTTGAAAAGACAATGTTTTTTGCTGGTAAACTAGGATTATTTGATAAAGTGCAAGTATGCATTTATCCTCCCTGAAGAAGACTGAATGTAAGGAGATAGTAGTTAAAGGCATATTTCCAGACATATTTTAAAGATATACAAAAATAGTCTGTAAGAAAGTCAGAATACATTATACAAATTCTGAAATACTTGTTCGCCCTGATTGAAAAAAACCTAAATATATAAATATGCAAGTAGTATTAATTTCACAAGCTTAACTGTTGAACACGTTTCCATTTCACTGAAAATTTTGTGCTCAATGTACTGACGACTTCATATTTTCACATCACACCTGTGTTTATTGCATACTGGACCACCACTCAATACTAACTAATTTGTGATATCACAAATCTGAAACAGAGATTTAAGGTGAGTACAGACAAACTTTCCCCCTTCAATATTTATGTAAACAGATGTAAAAAAAAAAAAAAAAAAAATCCACATATTTTGAAGCCTGCTTCAAGAGTTGACCCTGGAAGGAGCCTTTTTGACCGGCAGCCAGGGCTGGTTTATGATGCTCTGATGATGCAGCAGGGCCATCATGATGCTCCACCATCCAAAGGGCCTCAACTGCCATTCCATACCTAACTCTGACATCTGCGGCAACATGCACCCCAAATTTACAGGCATCATTTAGAGATCAAAGGCAATTCAGTCCTGTTCACTTCACACATGTTTAAGTAATTTATGTTCAGAAGTTATTATTGTTTTGCCTATTGTTTATTGATAAGTAAACAAATATTTGCTTCATTAACTAATGACCTAATTGTGAAACACCATAAGTTTTATGCTTTGTGGAAAACAGTACATCAATTTACATTTCACTTGTGTATGGTCAGTGATCTCTATGCAGTCGTGGACTAAGCCAGCAGAGCCCTGACTAATACTTTATCTACAGTGTTACAAAGAATTGAAGGTTGAAATGGATGAAGCATGACTATAGTCTCAAATAATGTCAAGTTTATTGGTGAGCAGTATTGCACAGCCAATTCCAGAAAACAATAATCATAAATACAACATTTTTTAGATTTTTTTTTCACCTTTCTCTTCATGCTGGTAACCATCTGGACAAAAAAGATCAATTGTAAATCTGTACAATCTACACTTGGCAGTTGGAATGAAAACAAAACTCCACTGTCATACACATTGATGTATTACATCTCAAATGTGGTTTACTACCCCTTCAGTTTAGAACAAACACATTAGACAATAGATCAAAAGCAAATCAAATTCAGAAACAATGACAATAATGACACCATGTAAGGTATATGATCAGTAGTGACAAAGTAGCAGCATGCAAAGTGTAATTCAGTATGATTTGTCTGCTTTTGTGTGGCCTGCTGTACTCAAAGCCGTGAGGATGTGATGAAGAGTCTGAAGAGTAGCTCCTGGTGTTATTCCTTCCATCACACAGCATCTGCCAGTCTGCCATGGTGGAGTAACAGCAGTATTGGGCATTATGACCTACGGAATGCAAGACAAAAAATGTAACCTGTGTATAAAATATTTCAGAGCTTTAATCTAAACAAACCCAACATGACCAATAATTCATGCTGATGGGAAAATACAAATATATTATATTCATTTTGCATTCCTATAACCAGTAATACAAATGTCTTATATTCATTCTTACATTTCTATAATCAGTTTGCAGCATTATATTCAGTTTATTAGTGATAGTACTTTTATGCATTGTAATATACTACTAATGTATACATACTAATGTATGTGTTAGAATAGCTAGCGTGACTATTTTTATGACCGCAGTAGTGTTTAAAAAATGTATGCATCATACTCTGCATTCCACAGATTTAGAGTTATTGTGTTTGTGCTTGGAGGAGGCCACAGTGCACTTACTGGGGGTGCTGGGTCCAATGGAAGGTCAAGAAGCTAATACTTGCTGCTTGCTGCAGTAAATTTCCATCTCATGATATTAGTTGTTTTGACTAAGAGAATGTGAAGTTCGCAGCGGTGGGAGAGACTTGACAGCGGAGACGGCCTCCAGAGGGAAAACATACCACCACATATAACATACTTGTTGATATGTATAAAACCTCTCCTCAGAGAACTAATCTCTGAGCATTCTCTGATCGCTGTTAGAGACAGCCACATGGCTACCAGCTACTTCATGTGCAGAATGATGCATGAGTTAGATGGCTGTTTTCACATTAATTTGCTGAAGGGTGAAAGTTTATCTGTACTCACCTTAAATCTCAGTTTCAGATTTGTGATATCACAAATTAGTTAGTACTGAGTGGTGGTCCATTATGCAATAAACACAGGTGTGATGTGAAAATGTGAAGTCGTCAGTGTATTGAGCAGAAAGTTTTCAGTGAAATGGAGACACGTGTTCTTGGAACAGAGAGGACATACACGACAGAGGTGCAAGGATGACACGCAAATTTGTGAAGCGTTCCTCATTTTCTGACTTTTTTTTCACTTATTTACAAAAAGTTATGGGGTTACAAATTACAAACCGGGGAAACAGTGAAGCTCAGTGGCGGTAGCGTTGCTTTACAGAGCATATAGAGTGTCTCACTTAATACAAGCAAATATCTTTAATAAACTAATAAAAACAGCAACAAAAAAAACTACAATAAAACTTCCTAAAAACATGTTTCCTGTCTTTATTGTTTCTGTGGATCAAAACACTTTCTGTTTGTGTCTGTATGTGTCAGTAGCAGTACAGCAGCCAGTTGCCATAGACATTTTAAGCATTACACAGTCACTTTTCAAATACAAAATTTCACCTAAACTTACCATTTCCTCCACTGTCTGTTCACTGTTGAGCAGTTTGTGTACAGGCCTGCTTTATTTCAACAGTCTCTACAGACTGTCAAATAAAAACTCAACAATACATCTTTTAATGTGTTACTCAACTTCTCACATGTTAAAAGACAGTCATTAAACTGAAATATACAACATTAATAACACACATTAACAGCTCATCTTGCGGACAGTTTAAAACAGAGGTGTCAAACTCATTTTCATTCAAGGGCCACATACAGACCAATTTGATCTCATTGTTCTATCAGAACAATGTAAGCGCAATAGTCATGTCATAATGGGTGTACAATCAGGACAATGGTTAATCAGTAGATTATAACATGATGTGTTGTTGTTCACTCAATCAGCATTTCATGTAACATAAGTGGTGTCATGGTCAGCAGATTATGACACACACATACACCTAATCATATGGCATAGTTACTCATTTGTGTCAGAGAAGATGAATAATAAGAATTCCCATTACATTCCCCCATTTGAGCGTATTACGCTCAGAAATGAACATTAATCAAACTAACATTAATCATTGAAATTAAAACTGATGATCAAAAAAAGGTCTGAATAAATATATCCACAGGAAGAGCTCTTGTTCAGTGAAGCATTTCCTAGTGAAACAGACAGTTCCTTGTTGTTGGGTGGGGTTTGTTGTCATGACAAATTGGTGAAGTCACCTGTGTCATGTTCCAGAATCTAGCCATTGAACCCCCGTAATTGGTGATGCTGATGTTTGCACATGTTGATGCTCTAGCCATGTCTTTCACAGTTCTGTCCTTCAGGGAAACTCCCAGGGTAAAGGCTACCATGACGCCTAGTGTCTCAGGAATGTTCAATGGTAGTGGCGTCACAGGTATTGCGGCCCCACTCCGTGAGGAAGTTGTGTGCACACATAGCAGCTGTCATTTGTCTGTCGATAGTACTACAGCATACCAAGAATTTTCCTCAGGCTTCAGTAGGGGATGAATAAACTCAGGCAGCAATTCTCTCCTCTTTCTGCAGTTGGATGCTCTGCAGTTGCTGTTTGAGTTTTTGCACCCCTGTTGTTGATTAGGCTGAGATGTGTGTTGTTGCAGGAGCAGTAGCAGGACGATGGTGACAGTGAGCAGGAATATGCTGCAAATTCCTCTACATCTGTCACCCCTCAAGCACCACTGTATATTTGTTGGCGTCATTGCATCAGCTGTGGTGCCTCAACTTACCCCCGTAATCAGTGTACTGCTTCTTGTGGTTCAAGAAACGTGTGGTCCTACCACACTCTTCCTTCACTCACAGTACAAGGCAGGGGAAAGTATTGGTTCACTAACTGATGCTCTGCACGCTTGATGGTGTCTCGTCCGTGAGCTCAGGAATCTCGTCCGTGGGCTCAGGAACGCGTGGGCCATTCTGCGACCTTCACTGCTGTTTCCGTGGTGAGGAGGATTTGGAAAGGTCCGTTCCACCTGCCCGCTTCTTGCAAGCTTCTGTCAGTGCAATTAATTCTGCTGCTTGTGCAGAATAATTTGAGGGGAGTAGCTGTGCAACAATTGTGTCATGTAGTGTTTTAATAGCAAAGCCCGTTTGGTTTTTACCGGTTGTTGAGTTTCTCGAGGCTGAGCCATCCACAAACAGTACCATGTCAGCGTTCTGCAAAGGTGTGTCTTGCAGATCAGGTCTGAGGGAACAAGCTTCAGTTATTACTGCCACGCAGTCATATGGTTGTCCATCATCTGGTGTAGGGAGAAGAGTTGCAGGGTTAAGAACATTGCATCTTTTAACAGGCATGTAAAGCAGAATTGTGTTATATCTGAGCCACCTTGCTGTTGACAGGTGGGAAGTTTTCTGTTCAAGCAAAATCATTGAAACCGCATGTGGTACCAGTAGGGTGAGATCAGCATGGCCTACAATGTCACATGAGGCTTTCACAGCTTTTTCCGTAGCTGCCACAACTCTTAGACATGTAGGAAGTCCTGCAGTTACCAAGTCAAGTCTTGATGAGAAATAGGCTACAGGTCTCTGTCATCCCCCATGGTCTTGTGTCAGTATGGAAGTCATGTACCCACCCTGTTTGTCAACAGTCTGTGTGAATGGTTTGGTGCAATCTGGAAGGCCCAATGTTGGAGGAGGTTGTAATGCCAATTTCAACTCCACAAAGGCTTTTGCAGCCCCAGGTGTCCAAATGACTTTGTCTTTGGGATCCACTGTCTGCAATATGACGTCATTCCTAAAGAGATTTAAAAAATCATGACATGTTTCTTTGTTTCAGACTGTGCAATGTTTTAGATTGCTTCAATTTGTTTGGGTGAGAGGGTTTTGCCCTCTGCTGTGATCACATGACCCAGAAAAGTGACTGCAAAAAAGTACTACCAGCTGGTAAATTGAGTAAATCTAAGTTGTCTTTTAATGCTGCATTAAATATGGTTGGAGATTCAGTGTAATCTTGACAGAGCCGCAAATAGAAAAGCAAACCAAAATTGGCTATCTTTATCCACTGGGATACTAAAAAAAATGCATTTGCGAGGTCAGAGAACCATTTACTGTCAGATGGAACTTGAGAGAGAATTGTGTGTGGATTTAGTACATTTGGTGCGTGCGTGGACTGCTGCATTTACTGCTTGCAGATCCTGTACAAATCTCCACTCATCGGGTTGCCCACATGGGGGTCGGAGTGTGGTATCCTTAACAGAGTTTGGATACACAAAGATGGATTAGACAGAGTTATTGGCACAGCACATTGATTACAGGGCCAGTATAACCAGTTTAGTATGAGTGTGTGTCTGTCCTGATCGGTCCGATACCATGTTTCCTCAAACTCACTGTCTGCTCCTTGCGAGATGTGAGAAGTGCAGTGGAGGCTTTGTGATGTCATGAAGTCAGTGTGTATGTCTTTAGTGAGTGTCTTGGCCTCCTGTATCAGTGTGTTGTTGACAGAGTTGAGTGCAGTGTCTGGAATCCTCCACTGATAAGCATACATTAGGTCTTCTCTACCATATCTGACAAAGGAATTTGTTTGGGGAATTCTTGTCACAAGAATACATTGGGAAGTGGAAACCAAACCAAATAAAACTAAAGCAAACCAAATCAAATACAAATTTCAGAAATTCTTTCTTCTGTTGAATGGCTGATGAGATAAGCTGTTGCTTGCTGTGTGTGTCTATTTCTGTTGTGTTTTGCATGTCAGTGGATGCATTTCTACTTATCTGCTGTGTGGAGTGATCTGCTGTCTCAGCTTCGGTCTCATGTGGGATCTCGTTCTTGTTTTCCTTGTTTTTCGAACAGTCTTTAGCCCAATGTCTCATCATTCCACATGTGAAACAGGCCTTCCCTGTCCTTTGTTGTGATGTCCTCGTCGCTTCACTTCATTGGTAGATGGTTTGAATTATTGACAGAAATTGTCCAATTGTGTTGCAAACTCATCTACCCCATTTTGGACTGAGTGGCAGCTTGTTTCATGTCATTGTATGCCCATGGTGTGAAGATTAGCTGAGAGTTTCTGTCTCCAGTGACTTCAACCAATGGTGCAATTAACATGGAGTCTGAGTAGTCTGTTGACTTGAAAACAGTGCCTTGTCGTGTTCTGCTTTCATCCCATGGGGAAGGGGTGTGTGGTGCACAATATTTTGTAGTGTATGGTGGAGGTGGAAGTCCTTGTCTTTCCACCCTTGGGTATGGACTTGGCTGTGATGGTATGGCTATGGCTGTGGCTGTCATCATTTCCGGAGAGCTGGCTGCTCCACCTTGGTCCACAAGCTGGTGCTGGCTTTCTTCTGGGCGGAGCAGAGTCCAGATCAGGATCTAGTTTGAGGCACTGAGATGCAGAGGTTAGTGTAGCTTTCCCTGCCTTCTGTCTTCTGTCCCTGATGTTGGCTTCATCAAGCTAACAAGCATAAGTTCCCCAATTTGCTTTGAACATTTTCCCTTTTTTCTGTTGTTTTGACTGACTGATTTCTTCTTTTACTGTTTTCAGTTGTTCTAATTGTTGGAACCCATTGTTGCAAAGAAAAGGGAGGAGAAAAAAAATGTTTTAGATTTTTAGTTAGTTGCTTCTTCTCTTTTGGTAGATTTGGATTTTTATTTATTATTTATTGCTAATTCAGCTAATTAAGTGTAGATATTCACTATTAGTTTTCTTTAAAGTGTTTTCTTCTTCTTTAATTGTGTTATTTTTACTAAACTCCCCAATTTTTTTTTCTTTCTTGAGAGTGTAATGTAAAAATATTCTATACCCCTGCGTTCTTAAAACCTAAAACTAAATGATCGTCGATGGTAATATTCAAAGCTTAATGATCCTTGATCGCGTCAGTGAGTGGGCATCGGTTCTCACGTGTCAGGTCCCCCGCTTCTCTACCCTCTTAGACAGGGAGGTTTGAGGTTTTTGGAGTCCCAGACTCCAGCTGTATACAGACTTGAACTACAACGCTGAGTCCCAAATGCTGCCTCACGGGTGATCCTCCGACAACGCCAACTGTTCTGGCAGTATTTTGAACATGACACATACAAAGTACTTTAATATCTTAGGAAATGACTTCATGGGTGAGGACAGCACTGACCTCTGAGAACTGACAGTTAACAACACTGTTTGACAGACAGCTAGCAGGTGGTGGGGGAGGGAGGAAGGTGTGCACGGGCATCTCCTCATGCGGGCATCTCCTCACGCATATCTAACACTTTATTTTTGTGTACTTACACTCTTCTGTGTCAACTACCGCCTTGACTAGCTCTTCATGTGAAGGCTCCTAAGATGATTTTGAGGGAAGAGGGTCTGAAGAATCAGAATCAGAATATCTTTATTGTCATTGTAACAGGTACAAAAAAATTAAGTGCAGTCCTTGGCAGTGCAAAAGAGCTAATACGTTTTTAGATTGCAGGGGTAAATTAAGGCACCACGGCTGATGCAATGACACCAACAAATATACAGTGGCACTGGAGGGTGACAGATGTAGAGGAATTTGCAGCATATTCCTGCTCACTGTCACCATCGTCCTGCTATTGCTCCTGCAACAAGGCACATCTCAGCCTAATCAACACCAGGGGTGCGAACACTCAAACAGCAGCTGCAGAGCATCCAACTGCAGAAAGAGGAGAAAATTGCTGCCTGAGTTTATTCATCCCCTACTGAAGCCTGAGGAAAATTCACGCTGTAGTACTATCGATAGCCAGACGGATTACAAATGATAGCTGCTATGTGTGCACACAACTTCCTCACGGAGTGGGGGCCGGAATACCTGTGACGCTACTAACATTGAACATTTCTGAGACACTAGGCGTCATGGTAGCCTTTACCCTGGGAGTTTCCCTGAAGGACAGAACTGTGAAAGACATGTCTAAGAGCATCAACATGTGCAAACAGCAGCATCACCAATTACGGGGGTTCAACTGCTAGATTCTGGAACATGACACAGGTGACTTCACCAATCTGTCATGACGACAAACCCCATCCAACAACAAGGAACTGTCTGTTTCACTAGGAAATGCTTCACTGAACAAGAGCTCTTCCTGGGGATATATTTATTCAGACCTTTTTTTGATAATCAGTTTGAATTTCAATGATTAATGTTAGTTTGATTAATGTTCATTTCTGAGCGTAATGCGCTCAAATGGGAATGTAATGGGAATTCTTATTATTCATCTTCTCTGACACAAATGAGTAACTATGCCATGTGATTAGGTGTATGTGTGTGTCATAATCTGCTGACCATGACACCACTTACGTTACATGAAATGCTGATTGAGTGAACATCGAACATTGAGTGAACACCATGTTATAATCTACTGATTAACCATTGTCCTGATTGTACACACATTATGACGTGACTATTGTGCTTACATTGTTCTGCTGCAGGGTTATTATAGTTAACTAAAACTAAGACTAAAACTAAAACTAGCAATGAAAAAATAATTTAGTTAACTAACAATTGTTGTTACTACAATAAAAAAAAACGAAAACCAAATAAAAACTACAATGAACAATGTGAAACTAACTAAAACGAAACTGAATTGCAGATAAATTCAGCTTCGTTTTCGTTTCGTTTTCTCCCGTATATAAATGTATAGTGACGAGGACTGATGGGAACATTTGTGGGAGGCAACTAAAAGGGAAAAATCACACAAATTGTGGTTAAAGAATGAAATTAAAAAGGACTTGATGAAAAACCATATTTGGTGTCACACATTCTTTCATCCTTTTCAGCTTCTACAAGTCAAGGCTTTCTCTTAATACCTGAAAAACTAAAACTAAGACTAAAACTAAATAAAAACTAAACTGAAACTAGTCAATTCCTCAAAATGAAAAACTAAACTAAAACTCCTAAATCACTTGTTGAACTAACTAAAACTAAACTGAAATAAAAAAGCAAACTGAAAAACTAAATAAAAATAAAAACTAAAGAAAATTTAAAAACTATAATAACCTTGTTCTGCTGATAGAACAAGGTCATGCTTTCACAAGACAATGTATTGTATATAATCTGACTATTTCCTCTGCTCCGGGCTCGCTGTGCCATTTCACGCTTGAGACAGCAAGGAGTCCGTCTGCAGATGACTGAATAAACTAGAGAAAGACAACAAACAACTTTGTGCTTCTTGATAAATAAATACTGCCAGAACAGTTGGCGTTGTCGGCAGGATCACCCATGAGGCGGCGTTCGGTACTCAGCGCTACAGGTTAAGTCTGTATACAGCTGGAGTCTGGGACTCCAAAAACCTCAAACGTCCCTGTCAAAGAGGATAGAGAAGTGGGGGACCTGACACGTGAGGACTGACATATCATATTTATTATTAGACTGGTGTCACATACTCCTCTTCTCTCTTCAGATGCGCTGTTGAGGTTTCTCAGTCCCACCCTTGCAAATCTTGGGCCACCTACAGCATCAAGCGCTCCTCCTGTTGCCTCCACCTCAGCAGCACCCAGCAGTGATGTAGCAGCATCAAGTGCTCCTTCTTATATTTCATATATTCATTTAATATTTTTTTGTATTTATTTCTAATTTGTTCTAAGTATTTTGATTGGGCAATTGCTTTCTTTAAATAAAAGAATGTCCAAGATAAAGCTATTCAGTTTCTTGTGAGTATGTACACCAGCAGTGGAATTTACTGTGATGCAAGGGGGGCACCACCTAAAATCTTGCCTAGGGCGCCAAATTGGTTAGGGCCGGACGCAATCAAGGGCATCAAACCAGTGTTTGAATCCCTCCTTGAAGCAGGAGTAATAGTTGGTTGCCTCCAGCAGTTCCTCATCTGTTGGTTGCAGCACGGCGGAGACACCAGCCCCCTCATGTGGTGCTGCTGCGGTGGTGGTGGCGATGGCAGGAGGTGGATGCGGCCGGGGGCCTACTTCCCTAAAGATTCCAAGAACCCTGTGCTAACTACTCCTAATCTAGCGAAAACTATACTTTTTGCATGTTGCAGAAATTGATTAAATGGGTAGCACCAGATTAAGCTTGCGTGATATCATTCTGTGCACCGGCTACACTTACAAAGCAAGTTTGGCCCCATGAGTTGAATTGCTCTCTTATGAGATATCAGAAAGGAGTACTGTACTCCTTTTGGTTTCTCAACTAATTCTCTGTCTGTGTCAAATTCTGAATCACCAGCTTCACAGCTGTCATCTGTTGCATTTGAGTTTCCAGCCTCAGCTATGCTAACATTGACTTCTGAAGCCAGTTCTTCCCTTTCTGTGATTTCTCTCTTTCTGATCCCGATTTTACAGCGCTATCCTTCTGTATACCTAACAGTGTGTACTCTGCTATCTCTTCTTTCCCTTTCTACGGCCTCCAGCTCCTCTTTTTCCTGCCTAGCCTTTTCTTCCTCTCTCCCTCCTGCGTTGCAGTGGCTTGTAGGACAGAAGAAATCTGTATCGGCTGTGACTTGCTGTAAGCTAGCTTGTTCATCTGTGTCGCTGTCTCGGAAAGGATTGGATATCGTACGTTTTAGAGAGCTTGGGATAGTTGGAGATTGTATGTTTACTTTCCTGTAGCTCTGGTCGTAAAAATTCAACATCTTTCAAAGCACTTAGCGGTTCTTGCTGAGATAGAATTTTAACTTGACACTTTACCCAATTGTACATTATAGCTGTGGCACACACACGCAAATGATCACCATGTGTTTGCTAAATGTTGGTCAACTCAATAGCTCTTGTCTGCAAAGCCGCTTCCAGCATAGGAATATGATGTCAGCTTGACCTGGCACGTTCCGGCTAATATTCGGTTTCCTGGAATTCTGTTCATAAGTGATGGTGACCAGATCTTCCTGGGAATATTAAACATGGTGAAAAACAACTCCTTACAAGGAGTTGATGAAATACACATGGTAAAGGCCTGTTGCGACATCTTCAAACTGACCTTTCGCCCCTAACAGCTGTTTTCTCATTTCACTTGTGATACACACATATCTGCCTCTACACTATCTATCTATCTATCTATTGTAGCGGATTTTGAATAAACACTTGTTAAAAGGGGCACCACCGGACGCAAGATCCGGAAGTTATGATTATTTAATTATAATTAAACAATCATAACTCAATTAAATAGATTTGATTAAGGTAAATTTAATGAATCAGTCAAATATCTTTAGGCTCGTGAACTCTAGGCGTCAGGGAACTTATAGTGTATTCAACCAGAAATAATTTGCACACGCACACAGTTTGTTTATGGTACTAACAGGCTATTTATTTTAACACATGAATTAAGCAACAAATAGATATAGCGTCATGAAATATCTATCTATCTATCTATCTATCTATATAGTCAAACTGGGGAGGTTAAATATTCACACAGAAGGTTAATAGCAGACTCTTACTCATGATGCAGCAGTGAGGAGTGAGTGGTCTAAACTCCTAAATACTATTTAAAGCTATTCTGTCGATATTAAAATTATAGGGCAGTGGAGTTGGAGGGTCAGCTATAGCCTATCACCAGCATGTAAGGAGATGTAATGGCACCCTACTTTGCAGAAGATCTCGGATCGACGGTACTGAAGCGGTCTCGGTCGGCGAAGCCCAGCGGGAGGGGGTTCCTCTCTCCTGGCCTCCGACGGTTCACCAGGTCGTCCTTTGCGGTTCTGCTGGCTGTTGGAGCTGCAGATGCCGGCGCGGCTTCTGGGTGCGGTCCAGGCGGTGAAGAGGCGATGGCTGTGGTTGACTCAGTTGTTGTCTTAACACCTCAGTTAAGGCTGGCCAGCAAAGCCGGGGTATATTCGACGTAACTGATTCAATAAAAAGGGTCAAAACGGATCTCTTGAACTCAGCGTGAATTACTGAGAGAAAAGTCTTTCAGGCCTGTGATGAGCCTTGGAGTTGCGGAGTTAAGTGAGGTTTGCTGTCTGAGTCCGGAAACGGACAAAACTAAGGCACGTTGGCTTTAAGAAAAAGATCAAAAGGTAAATAAACTACACTAGTGTGGCGGGGGTAGGATAAATTTCTATCAGGTATCAAATCTTCCAGGAATTTAAAAGGTTGCACGACAACGCCACCCTGGGAATTTCACCCAGGGAGTAGACACAGGTTCGCTCTATTCAATAGGCTTTGAGACGTGGTTCAAGGTATAAAAATACTTTTTTTATTACAATTGTTTAAAATAATATCAAACTCACTCACACCAAAGAAAGGAAACTAAGTCAGGTCAGAGGCTTACCGGGTGGATAAGTAGTAGACGGGAGTAGTTCACCCAAAATAGAAAAATAAAATAAAAGTCACCCACACACACACACTGAAGTATCCACCACCAAAGAGCACAGCACACCAACGAAGGGGAGACACCACCACCAGTCACCGCCACCACCACCGGCCTCTGACACTGGAACAAAGATAAAATAATTAATGGGGGGTTTGCAACTCAAACAACACACTAAATAAAAAAAAATTTAGAAACAGAAAACAAATATAACTAAACCCTTAATTAAAGCAAACACTTAATTCAAAGAAAGTACACAATTTACAATATAATTAAACACAAAAAAAACAGAAAATCAATCAAAAGGAAATAAATAAACCTATGCAAATAACCCAAATTAATTCATACAACCCACACCTCACACTCATACAACTGAGCAAAATAAGAACAGGGAGTCACTTAGCCTAAGCATGCGTGGCTATGCCATGCAAAGCTGCTGTGGCAGCAAGAGTCTTTTAATGGAGAGCCAGCAGCTTAATTGTCCGTGGAGAGAAGGCCGCAGTCAAAACGCCGCCCTAGTAGGCCGCACAGCAGAGCAGCAGCAAAGCAGCAAGCAGCAGCAAGCAGCAGCAAAGCAGCAGACAGACAGAGCAGCAGCAAGCAGGCAAAGCGAAGGCACGCTGGCAAAAAGAGACGAGACAAAGCAGCAGCACTCCGATCTGTGGTTCCACCTGACCAAAACATAATGTTAGCACTATTCAATTTAAACTGAAAATGATACAGTTGCGGGAGAGACAAACATACCTGTAGCAGAAATGGAGGGGCACACACACACTCATACAGGCAGGAGGAGGAGCGTGACAGATCCGGACATCAGCATTTCCTATGACCACACTAGCATTAGCTGTTGAACACAACCACCACTATGCAGAGAGAGAGGACACTTACCACGCCAAAGGAGAGCTCATGAACAGCACAGAGCAACACGTGCAGCAGCACACCTGCTGTAGCGGAGAGGAAGACCGACCTCTTACCCGGAAGTGATGTGGCAGCTAGAGAGCAAGAGAGAGCCGTCCTAAATACGGGCCTCTGCTCTGGGATAGGCTAACAGGCCATCGGGGTGCGTTCAAGATCGTACAATGCATAGGCTCAGCTATACTGCCACATTCTACCCCCCTTTTCTGCATCAATGTCCCGACGATGACTAACAGGCTACAAGCTAGCTCCAAGGTCTAAACAGAGCCACAACAGCGTTAGACACAGGCACTGGAGCATTTACGACGGGTACCTCTCCAGTGGGCCGGGGGAGATGATGCACATTAGAGTGTTGGCCTGCAGTTGATCGTGCAGTACGGCGCAGGGCCACGTGACTTGAGCCAGGGCCAGAGACGGGTGAAGCAGCCTGAGAAGTTGATGCTTCAGGAGATGGAACTGCCAACGGGCCATCCTGGGGACCATCTGGGGCAGGATGTAGCACTGGCGCTTGCGCTGTAAGTTCACTGGCTGCAGTGAAGCTACGGGAGGGCATGGCTGAAGTCAAGGGTTGCTGCCCAAGAACCAGCAAGTCGCAATCAAATGGATGCTCCTCCTCAGAGGGTGGTTCTTCCACCGGTGGAGAGTTCTGAGAAGAGACAGGGCCAGGGGAGTCTAAACCAATCACAACCTTCAACTTTGAGCGATGGACCTGCCGCTCCTGAGTCGGATTATCGACTGGCGCGATTGTGTACACTGAACCGCCCTGCTTGGGTGCTCTCAACACTCTATACCTCGTGGAGTTCCAGTGATCACGGGTCTTATGGGGGCCCCTTGCACTGAAGTCACGCAAGAAAACCAACTGCCCTTTGCTCAGCGGTAGAGCAGTGACACGCTGGTCATGGGTTCGGCTCCGACGATCTGCAGCCTGTTGCAGACGTTCTCGTGCCCCTTCAAAGGCTACCTGCAATCGGGATTGATGTTCTTGAACCCACTCACAAACCGACCCACCAACAGGACTCTCTACTCTACCCAACAGGAAGTCGATAGGAAGGCGCGGTTCCTGACCAAACATCAAGAAAAAGGGAGATTCCCCTGTAGCCTGGTGGGGAGTGGTGTTATAACAGTAGACCACCTGGGGTAGACACGCATTCCAGTCGCTTTTTCGAGAGACAGGCAAGGTACGCAGCAGATTGTGGAGTGTACGGTTAAATCCCTCGCACTGACCGTTCCCCTCAGGATGGTACGGGGTAGTGCGTGATTTCACCACACCATACAAACTGCACAACTGCTGGATCAGGAGACTTTCAAAGTTCCGGCCCTGGTCGGAATGTACTCGAGCAGGAACACCAAACTTATAAAACCACTCAGAGACGAGAACTTTAGCTACAGTGTCGGCACGCTGATCCCGAGTAGGGATAGCTACAGTATACTTGCTAAAGACATCAGTTAAAACCAAAACATTCTCAACACCATTCTGGGCGGGTTCAAGAGTGGTATAATCAATGGCAAGGATCTCATTGGGGCGTGATGCCAACAGATGCCCCATAAAGCTGGTAGCTTTTGGGTGGACATCTTTTGCAACTTGACACCGTTCACAGGATTGACACCACCGGGCTACATCGGCTGACATACCAGGCCAGTAGCATCGGGACCGCAGGAGTGCCAGGGTTCGCTCCACTCCTTGGTGGCCATGCTCTTGATGGACCTGTGTCAACACTGTTGCCATTAGTGCAGTGGGCAACAACAGCTGGAATACTGCTTCAGCACCATCGGGGCGGAACACCCGGCGGTACAAGATCCCATCCCTTTCGACCAGGCGGTCCAATTGCCGAAGCAAGGTCAGCGTGGATTGCGACAGCTGTACACGCTCCTCACGGCTGGGACGTTGCCTGTTGGCCCAGAACTGCAGTAGTTCTCGTATGGTGGGATCAGCCTGCTGTGCGGTGTGAAGCTCAGAGGGGGTCTGCTGCGGCAAGACTGCAATGGAAGCCTGCACCACCTCAGTCACCCTTTGACCCAATGCTTGCTGCAGAGGTTTGGGTATGGCAGTCCCCGGAAGCATTGCTTCCAAGTCAGAGGGGGCAGGTCGATGCTGCCGGGAGAGAGCATCTGCATTCTTGTTACTCCGCCCTGACCGGTACTTTATCTCAAAGTCGAATGAGGCCAACTGAGCAGCCCACCTCTGCTCGGTGGCAGCCAGCTTAGCAGAAGACAGATGGCTGAGGGGGTTGTTATCAGTGTACACAATACACTTGTTCCCCAGCAAATACTCTCTAAACTTCTCTGTCATGGCCCACTTAAGGGCCAAGAATTCAAGTTTCATAGAGCTGTAATTTGCTGTGTTTCTTTCTGTGGAGCTGAGACACCGACTAGCATAGGCTATCGGCCTCACCTTTCCTGCCTGCACTTGAGAAAGGACAGCCCCCAAACCACCAAAACTTGCGTCAACCTCCAAGATGAATGGGAGGGAGAAGTCGGCATAAGCTAACACTGGTGCAGTGGTGAGCTTAGCTTTCAAGTTATCAAAACTTTGTTGGCACTCGTCAGTCCAATCCCGAAGAACCCCACGACCGGGTTTCCTGCTAGTTTTAGCACCACCACTGTCCGAGGCCACCCGATGTAGTGGGGCCGCCAGCTTGGCAAAGCCCTCCACAAAGCGGCGGTAGTAACTAGCAAAACCAAGGAAAGAACGCACCTCCGAGGCAGTAGTGGGAACTGGCCACTTAGCTACTGCATCGATTTTTCCCAGGTCTGTGGAAACACCATCACCAGAGATCACATGGCCCAAGTAGCGTACCTCCTTCTGAAAGAAGGAGCATTTGCTTAGCTTGGCCTTCAGACCCTCATGCTGAAGTCGCCCCAGCACCACCTTCAGTCTCTCCAGATGTTGCTCCACAGAGGAAGAGAACACAACAATGTCATCTAGATATAACAAGGACTGGCACTGTTGGTCTCCAAAGATGCGCTGCATTAGCCGTTGGAAGGTGCTGGGGGCGTTACAGAGCCCGAAAGGCATTCGGTTCCACTCAAACAAGCCAAAGGGTGTACAGAAGGCAGTCTTGGGCCTATCTGCCTCAGTGACTGGCACCTGGTTGTAGCCACTGGCCAGATCTAGCGTGGAGAACCAGCACGCCCCAGACAGGGCATCTAGAGACTCCTCTATACGGGGTAGAGGGAATGCATCTCGTCTGGTTTTGCTGTTTAAAGGGGTGTTCACACCAAGAGCGTTGGACGCGATTTTGCGGCGCGACAAATGAAAATCTGTCGCGCTGTCGCTCAAGTTTTGAAGCGTGACCATTTTGAAGCGTGACCATTTTGTGTACAATCGCGTCATCGCGCCATCGCGAGTCCGCCCATTTTCACAGCACAACAACATTGCTTTCTTGTCTCTGGTCGAGATAACAACATTTGCTACCACCGCTGCCCTGTCCATCTGTCTCCGGTGAGTAGCTGTGTATTGTTGTGTTAAAATCAATAAATATTCACTGACAGGGAGATTTAGCTGCTGCTGCTTTGCTGAGAAATGTTGCTTCACAGCTGGTGTTTCGGTTTAACTGGTTACCGTGTTAATAGGTGACTTTCTCATAACTCTCTTAAAAAAGCCATTGATTGTAGTTTAATCCTTTAAAAATACACAATAATATGTGTAATAACTAATCATTTATGTAAGTTTGGTTTTGTTCAGATAACTCATTGACTTCTCGTAACGTAATGTAATGTGAGAAAGTCACCAGTTAACACGGTCACCAGTTAAACCGAAACACCGGGCATAACTTCAGCAGTGAGCCTCGTTATTGCCGTTTTTTGGAAAACAGGACCAGATCGCCTTTCACCAATACTGATCTTTATTTGTATAGCACTTTTCATACATGAAGTGCTGCTCAAAGTGCTTTACAAGAAAGACTACATGCATTGATTGCTTGAGCACTTTCACATACAGGGGCGGACTGGGGTTTAAATTCAGCCCGGGAGTTTGGTGTCAAGAGGCCTTTTATCCGACTGCAAGAAGGACGCAAGTGGAACCGTGATTTTAACACTACAACTTTAATTTAAGTGTAAAAATACTATATTACTACTACTATATACTACAGTGTGTTTTGCATTTGTGAGTGTGTGAGTGTGTGTGTGTGTTGATAAGCAATAAAAAAAACAAACAGCTTAGCAAAAATTTGGCAACAAAAACCAAACTCCAAAGATATACAGACCTATAACGTCTAAATATCTCCCAAGAAAATCAAATTGTCTCATATCATTAACAAGCTTTTGAGCAGTGAACTTGTCTCTGCAACTCTGTTTATGACTGCATTGTTGTCTAATGTCACCAGGGTCTCTTTCTCTGTTGACATTAGCATAAATGCCTCAAGATGCTCCTGTGTCAGTGTGCTCCTCAGTCTGTTCTTCACAAACTTGAGTGTGGAGAAAGTCCTTTCACAGGCCACTTGGCTGAAAGACAGGGTCAGCAGGAACTTGTAGGCTAGTCCAATGACATGATAGGCATCAGTCAGCAGGTTGTATTTGGAAAGTATGTGGTAGACACATATGGCACAGTTTTTACAGGAGATGCAACTGGTGTTTGTCCGATCCACGTTTTCCTCATTTTCTGTCTCCTCAGCAGTCCACACAGTATATGACTCCAAATGGGGCAACCTAAGTCTCTCCCAATGGCTGGCAAGACTACATAGCTCAGCCTTCAGTCTTCCAGATGTGGCTCTGTCATCAAACCTAAGGAGACACTTACTGAGCTGTTGGAGTGATTCAGACGGAAGCCCCCTTTCTTTAACTGCACCAAAATTCCTTGGGTCGAGGCATGCAAAATCATCATACAGAGCTCCATTTGCTGCAAAGCGGGTCTGAATGCTCTCAGTGACAGTGTCCAAAATAACATTGTGCACCTTGACCCTGTATTGATCCTCTGCAGTCCACTCCTGTTGTTCCTCTGCTCCCTCACCTGGCATGGTCTTCCTCTTTCTGATCTTTTTTTCAGGTAGATCGGCCTGGACCACTTCTTTGCATTCACTCTCCTCCAGCTTCTTATTTGCCCACTCAGCAAATACATTAGCTGCCTTTTTAACACCCTCCATGTCCCTGGTGCATGTTTTTAGTCTGTTTAAGGCCCCCATCACGAGCCGATGAGCAGTGATTAGGTCCATGTTGCTGGTCTGAAGGTATTTCGACAGCGGTGAGGTGATCTCAAAGATCCTCAAGAATATCTGTGCTGTAAGCAAAGTCTCATGCTTCAGTAGGGACTCAATGTAGCCCTTAGCTCTTGCTCTGATTTGTGCTTTCATTGACATATCTTCCACTATCCTTCTCAATGTTATGATCAAATCAACAAACAAGGCATTGTCTGGGTTACCAAAACAGCCAAATATCTTGCTCAGGGCTTGGTCTTTGGCCCACCACCTCGTCTCTCCAATGGGGGACAGCCGTCTGTGACGCTTGTCATCACTCACTTTCTCCCACATATTCATACGCTTGTATGAGTCCTTGATAAATACAGCAACGTCATTCACAATGGAGAAAAGGGATGCACTTTCTATCACAACACCTGTAGTGTCTCCCAGAACAAGATTGAGCACATGTGCATAGCACCAGATGTGCACTTGGTTTGGGGACTCTGATGAGAGTAAAGTGGAGAACCCCTTGTACTGCCCTTGCATGTTAGCTGCTCCATCTGTAGAGTTACCAACACAGTTCTGGATATCAATATTGACCTTTGCCAGAGTTTCTTTGAGCATTTCAACAAAATACTCCCCTGTTGTTGACTCACATGAAACGACACTGATGAGCTTTTCATGGACTGTGTCAGTCACATATCTGAGGACAACAGCACACTGATCTGTAGAGGTAACATCCTGTGTCGTATCAATCTGTACCGAAAACATTCCTGCCTCCTTCACTTCCTTTGAAATGTTTTCTTTGATCAAGTGGCTGATGACGTTGATTATTTTGTTGACAGATGTGCTAGAAAGCAGTGTAACCAGAGGCCTGTACTACGAAGCTGGATTAACCTATCCAGGATCTCTCTCCGTTACCTGGGTTGACTTAACCAGATCTTCGCAGTCCAGGATAAGCGGTACTACGAAGCTGGTTATCAACTCGGTAAATCAACCCAGGGTCTTCCAATCTGGATCACATAAAGGGGAGGTGTTTGCAGCGTCTGACCAATCACAAACATGCAGAAACCCTGCAGAGCAGCCTACTTTACCATGGAGGAGCAGACAATTATTCTTCAACAATATGAAGAATTCCATCACACCATCCAGGCCAAAAGCAACACTGTGGATGCAGCAAAAGCCAGGAAGGAATGCTGGCAGAAAATTGCCGACTCTGTTAATGTGTAAATTCACGAGATCATACAATATTAATTTATCAGACAATATAAACGGACAGCACTCTGCTCACACAATGCCACTTTATTACGGCACAGACGTTTGGGGCAGATCGCTTCCTCAGTGCCCTTCCTTTCATAGAGACATTAAGTTAGTTTAATATTCAACATTCAAAATACAAACCTATTATGCGCTTCAACCATTTGAGTGAATGATTTCAAACCAACTGTATAACATACAGAATAATATCCCTCATGTGCCTCAAGGATTATTTTACAAATATATATTTTCGTCAATTTTTTACAATTACAATAAATAAATACAGTTATTATACTCCCTGACACTTTGATCTCAGGATGTCAAACCTACAGAATAATATCCCCCACGTGCCTCAATGATTATTTTTTAAATATATATTTTGGCCAATTAAAAAATTGCATCTATCCCTAAAAGCTCATTCTCTCCTAAGCGCTCCTCTCGCGATCCGCACACCAATGTTGACAGCCAGGATCTTTTAAGAATGGGCAGGTCATTTTCTAAGAGAGCTGATTGGTCAGGAGGTGGTGCTTTTGTACTCATTGATCTCTTATCCAGAACATAACCTGCTCCGGAGCAGGTTAGCCGTTCAGCATAAGTTACCATGGTGATTTACCCCAGTAAGAAGTTAACCAGCTTCATAGTACGGAAAACCCAGGGTTAACCCTGAAGTTACCTCGATAAGAGAAAATCCAGCTTCATAGTACAGGCCTCTGGGATCCCCTGCCTTTAGCCCCAGCTTCATGTAGGCTCTTGCTTTTCTTTATACACTCACTAACATGTTCTTGGAGGGCAACATCAAATTTGCTTAACAGCAGGATCATTTCCAAGAAGTTTCCATGGTCAAGAGCCATGTTTTCCCATGTGTATGCAGCCTCAAAATTAGTGCCCCTGTAACTGAGACCACATTTTCCAATGACCTTTATCACTTCTATGATACGATCCATAACTTGACGTTTTTTTCTGACCTGTTCACGTTGAATTGAAGCTTGTTTTCCTCCAAGTAGACTTGCTACATCTGCTTTGTTGGCCTTCATGAAATAGGCTTCAGCACTATCTCTGTGCACTTGGTTTCTTTCATGCTCCTCTATTCTTTGATGTACATGCTTCCATGCTTTCATCCCACCTTTAACAAAAGCACTGTCACCTGCACCTGGCTTTGCGTATGCCAAACATACTGTACAGTATAGGGTGTTTTCTTTCTCACAGTAGGTAAGCCACTTTCTCTTAATACCATCTTTGGTTTGATAAATACACATGCCTTTTCTGGGGGGTTGTTGAGGATGGTAAGAAAAAAAGAAACCTCATCTTCAATTTCAACTGATGTCTCTGCCTCTGTTTCCCCTGTGCTGGGCCCTGCCTTTCCCTGTACATCTGCATGAAAAGAACATAGGTAATAAAAATTAGCTATAAGTCATTAATATTGGGGGGAAAAACAGATATCTATTTCAGAACATAACTGCAGGAGTAGATGGGCTTATTGTTTCTATGTGACTGGAGTTGGAACATCAATATATAACATCTTGATACTATTCCATGCAAAGACCAATTCACAACTCAGTCCTGTGCAGTGCACCTGTACCTGACACTGTTGGTCTTTTCTCCTCCTCCTCCTTCTCCTCTTCCTGTTCCACCTCCTCCTCCTCCTCCTCCTTCTCCTCCTGTCCCTCCACATCTGTTTCTTTGTCCTGACTTATACTGGCTGTGTTTGCTAATAATAACAATAACAGCAACAATGATAAATGTTAAAGCACTGTTGTAAAGAATTCACAGTGTTAGAGCACATACATTCAACATACACACACACTCACTCACTCACTCACTCACTCACTCTTTTGTTTTGATTTTGATAATCTGCTCATAGTTTTTTTTGTAAAATAATTACTCACTTTAATGTAATTCTCTTGAGCTGGTAAAATGGCAATACATTAATGTAGAAACAGAACAGGAAAACATAATGCACAGCCTGATTTAAATAGGCTATTATCTTTTTAACTTTGAACACAGAGACTCTCCTGAAATATGTTTGTTGAGTAATTTAAAATATATACTTGCAATAAAGAAATGTATCTATGTTCTTTTTAATTGATAAAGCAGATTAGTGATGCATATGGTGTAACATTGATAGCTACTACCTTTAAAGTTATCTTAACACATCCAAAAGTCTGTGATGGTTATGTCGGCTGCACTTGCTAACCTGCTGTGGCCGTGCTACTTGGACCCGTGTCGTCAGCGGCCTGGCTGACTGCAGCC
This sequence comes from Scomber japonicus, assembly GCF_027409825.1. Lineage (NCBI taxonomy): Eukaryota > Metazoa > Chordata > Actinopteri > Scombriformes > Scombridae > Scomber > Scomber japonicus. The sequence continues at coordinate 28,649,910 of NC_070587.1, read as the reverse complement.
CCTCCACGGAAAATATCCGTTATTTTCGCACATTTGGCTGCATCCTGTACTAACAACTTTTTCTTTTTAGCCCCTACTTTCTCCACTCCACCCATTTCTTTTTCTTGTCTCTTTCTTTTCGCCATGCTTGCTGAATACCATCTGGACCTTCTCTCTCTTTTTTTCTAACAAAACAGGAAAATACTTTAATGACTGACTGAGCAGCCGAGCCAATCATATTTAGCCTCTGACAGAAACATGCATGTCTGGAAACATGGATCAGTTCAATTTGGGAGGGGCCGCTCGTTTCCCCCCTTAATTTGCAAAACATTAGATTGATCCAGTCTGACGTCCCACCGACTCTGTGCTACCTGCGGCCGGGGCTGTGAGGGCAACCTGCTGTGGCTCTGCTTTATTAACATCATTAATTAAAAAAAAAAAAAAACGCTCCGACCACCGGCCGGTTAGGGCCTGGAATAGACCGGCCGTTCGGGAAAAGTCCCGAATTTCCCGATGGTCAGCCCGCCCCTGTTTTCACGCCTGCTCCTGTCCTCCAAACCATCCAAGTGCTCCGTTAGCACAAGCACCTGTTTCTCAAGCTCCTGCACACGGCCGCCGGCGTCGCCGGCCAAGCTTTCCAGCGCATCAACTCGTACCTCCATTTCGTCCAGGCGCGTCCCAACTTGTTGCAGAGCGGATGCATTAGCTTGAACTGTTAGTAATAGTGGGCTTAGCTTGTCGTCGATCACTTGAGTGAGGTGCTTTGTCATGGTCAGAAAGGCCTTGGATAGCGCGGGGTCAAGAGTGTCCAGCCCGTTGCTATCAGCGGCGTTAGCTGTGGAGGGTTTTTCCTGGTCGCCATCTTTAGCTAGCGTCTCAGTCTTTTTCTCCGTTCTTCTCGATGGTTTACTAATTTCCTCGAAAGAAGTAGGCCAGAAATGCTCTAGAGACATAACACGACTATATCATACTGAAATAGCCGAATTACAGAGGTAAAATAGAATTTATGGGAAACGATGGTGCGAGAGAGCCTCGATGTGCGCCCTCTCTCTATCGCTGCATCCCGGAAGCCGAAGTTAGTGTTTTTTCATGCTTTTCATTTCTAATTTCTCATAATCTTTTCATATTAATTGAGTCAAAGATCTTCCAAATCAACCATCACTACAGTAGTTGCTTGATTGTCCCATATGTGACCTACTATGTAGAAGTGTGGAGGAACACATAGAAAACAAACACAGATCCAACATCTTCACCCTGTAAACAAAAAGTGGAAGCCATAAGAATTATGGCACTAAAGTAAAAGCTGTAGAGTTTAAGGATCTGGTTTTACTTCAAAACTTTTAGTAATATCCAAGGGTTATTTTTAATGATTTGGTACAGTGTGTCTTTTTGACTTGTTTATTTGAATGTGTTTTGGCTTTGGTATGTGTCCTTGTCTATATATTCTACTTTATATAATAATAAATGAATAAACGAAATAAGAACCTCTGGTCTCCGGCGCTTCAGCAGCGTCCCTGAATGCCTCCAACAGAGTGGTCGGACAGCGACACTCAGTGTCTGATTGGAGCAACTGCAGCTTGTTTCTATACTTGTGAGCTTCACTGTTTTCAGCTCACTCCTGATTTTTATGTGTGTATGAACTTTTAACTGTCCGCAGCAAGATGAGCTGTTAATGTGTGTTATTAATATTGTATATTTAACAATATTGTCATTTAACATGTGAGAAGTAGAGTAACACATTAAAAGATGTATTGTTGAGTTTTTATTTGACAGTCTGTGGAGACTGTTGAAATAAAGCAGCTCTGTACACGAACTGCTCAACAGTGAACAGACACAGTGGAGGAAATGGTAAGTTTAGGTGAAATTTTTTATTTGAAAAGTGACACTTGAAGTGCCACTGAGCTTCACTGTTTCCCCAGTTTGTAATTTGTAACCTCATAAGTTTTTGTAAATAAGTGAAAAAAAAGTCAGAAATGAAGAATGCTCACGAATTTGCGTGTCATCCTTGCACCTCCATCATGTACGTCTTCTCTGTCCCAATTCCTCACACTTTTGACCCATATCTATCTGCTGTCCGTGATCATGTCGAGCTCAGCCAATCAAGTTGCTGTATCTGCAAATCTGAAACTGAGATTTAGAGTACAGACAAACTTTCATGTTATGTTGTAATCCTTAAGATTTCAGTCCTGGTTAATTTGGCAAGTGCACTTTAATAATACAACAAACACAGACCTTCACACACACACATACACACACAAACATAGATGTGTGTCTATCTATCTATCTATCTATCTTTCTATCTATATATCTATCTATCTATCTATATTAATTTTATAACACTAAATGATTATTAATTCTCAAATCTTTACTTTGAATGCCACCTGGCAAACCTTCACACACACACACACACACTCACAGACATGCACAAACATAAATGTGTGTCTGTCTATCTATCTATCTATCTATCTATCTATCTATCTATCTATATTAATTTTATAAGACTAAATGATTATTAATTCTCAAATCTTTACTTTGAATGGCACCTGGCAGACCTTCACACACACACAAACATAAATGTGTGTCTATCTATCTATCTATCTTTCTATCTATATATCTATCTATCTATCTATATTAATTTTATAAGACTAAATCATTATTAATTCTCAAATCTTTACTTTGAATGGCACCTGGCAGACCTTCACACACACACATACACACAGACATGCACAAACATAAATGTGTGTCTATCTATCTATCTATCTATCTATCTATCTATCTATCTATCTATATTAATTTTATAAGACTAAATGATTATTAATTCTCAAATCTTTACTTTGAATGGCACCTGGCAGACCTTCACACACACACACACAGACACGCACAAACATAAATGTGTGTCTATCTATCTATCTATCTATCTATCTATCTATCTATCTATCTATCTGTCTATCTATCTATCTATCTATCTATCTATCTATCTATCTATCTATCTATCTATCTATCTATCTATCTATCTATCTGTCACAGTAGTGTATTGATGGTTGATTTGGAAGACCTTTGACTCAATTAATATGAAGAAATGACTAGAAATTAGAGCATTAAAAGCATCCATCTACTGAAACCCTTACATATATAGGTAAAAGGTCATTATGTGAGTTATGGCACTCAGGTTAATTTTATAAGACTAAATGATTATTAATTCTCAAATCTTTATTTTGAAAGGCACCTGGCAGACCTTCACACACACACAGACACACACAAACATAAATGTGTGTCTGTCTGTCTGTCTGTCTGTCTATCTATCTGTCTGCCAGGTGCCTATTTTGAAAGGCACCTGGCAGACCTTCACACACACAGAGACCCACACAAACAAAAATGTGTGTCTATCAAACTATCTATCTATCTATCTATCTATCTATCTATCTATCTATCTATCTATCTATCTATATTAATTTCATTAGACTAAATAATTATTAATTCTCAAATCTTTACTTTGAAAGGCACCTGGCAGACCTTCATACACAAACAGACACACACAAACAAAAATGTGTGTCTATCAAACTATCTATCTATCTATCTATCTATCTATCTATCTATCTATCTATCTATCTATCTATCATTGACTGCCACCTGATGAAGCAGGATTATGACTATTTTTCTGTCTGACGTGCTGCACGTGACTTCTGTTGACAGTAACATGTTCTTTCAGTTAAAAAATCAGACTTCATTTTAGAATCAATTTTAAATCTATATTAATTTCATTAGACTAAATAATTATTAATTCTCAAATCTTTACTTTGAAAGGCACCTGGCCAGACCATTAACACACACAGAGACACACACGAACATAAATGTGTATCTATCTATCTATCTATCTATCTATCTATCTATCTATCTATCTATCTAAACCTGTCTTAATTTGATTAGACTAAATGATTATTAATTCTCAAATCAGTGATTAGTTGCATGAACTTGCTGAGAATAGACAAATTAAGCCATAAAAAGTTAGTTGTAATCCATTTTCTTAGCAGCACCCATAGAAAGGTTGATTTCTAAACACAATTAGTTCAATGTGATTAATTCTGAAATATCTGAGTGTTTTAGTTTTTTTCCATAGAGAAAAAGTGATTCAATGATTAGTTGCATGAACTTTCTGAATTCTGAAATATCTGAGTGTTTTAGTGTATGTCCAAAGAGAATATGAGTGATTCAGTGATTAGTTGCATGAACTTGCTGAGAATAGACGAATAAAGCCATAAAAAGTTAGTTGTAATACATTCTCTTAGCAGAACTGATATGAAGGTTGATTTCTAAACACAATTAGTTCAATGTGATGAATTCTGAAATATCTGAGTGTTTTAGTGTATGTCCAAATAAAATATAACTGATTCAGTGATTAGTTGCATGAGTTTGCTGAGAATAGACTAATTAAGCCATAAAAAGTTAGTTGTAATCCATTCTCTTAGCAGAAGCCATGGAGAGGTTGATTTCTAAACACAATTAGTTCAATGTGATGAATTCTGAACTGTCTACATGTTTTAGTGTATGTCCAAAGAGAATATGAGTGATTCAGTGATTAGTTGCATGAACTTGCAGAACCCATAGAAAGGTTGATTTCTAAACACAATTAGTTCAATGTGATGAATTCTGAAATATCTGAGTGTTTTAGTGTATCTCCAACGAGAATAAGTGATTCAGTGATTAGTTGCATGAACTTGCTGAGAATAGACGAATAAAGCCATAAAAAGTTAGTTGTAATACATTCTCTTAGCAGAACTGATATAAAGGTTGATTTCTAAACACAATTAGTTCAATGTGATGAATTCTGAAATGTCTGGATGTTTTAGTGGATGTCCAACGAGATTAAGTGATTCAGTTAGCAATTTGCATCAATTTGCTGAGAATAGACAAATTAAACCATACAAGGTTAGTTTCAGTAGTGCGTTTCATTTCTAATTTCTAGTCATTTATTCATATTAATTGAGTCAAAGATCTGCTAAATCAACCATCACTACAGTACTGTGATAGATAGATAGATAGATAGATAGATAGATAGATAGACAGATACACATTTATGTTTGTGTGTGTCTCTGTGTGTGTGAAGGTCTGCCAGGTGCCTTTCAAAGTATAGATTTGAGAATTAGTAATCATTTAATGTTATAAAATTAACCTTGGTGCCATCACTCACATAACTTTTGACCTGAGAACATAATAATATACATATGTAGACGGATGCTTTGCATTTCTAATTTCTAGTCATTTCTTCATATTGATTGAGTCAAAAGTCTTCCAAATCAATAATCACTATAGTACTGTGATAGATGATAGATCGCTAGATAGATTGCTAGATAAATAGATAGATAAATAGATAGACACACATTTATGTTTGTGTGTGTGTGTGTGTGTGTGTGTGTGTGTGTGTGTGTGTGTGTGTGTTTGTGTGACGGTCTGCCAGGTGCCTTTCAAAGTAAAGATTTGAGTATTGATAATAATTTAGTCTTATAAAATGAATCTGGGTGCCATCACTCACATAATGACCTTTGACCTGAGAACATAATAATATATAGATGCAAGGGTTTCAGTAGACGGATGCTTTTCATATCTAATTCCTAGTCATTTTTTCGTATTAAGTGAGTCAAAGATCTTCTAAATCAACCATCACTACAGTACTGTGGCTTCATTGTCCCGTACGTGACCTACTATGTAGAATTGCTAATACTATTTCTTGAAGAATTGGCCTCTTTAATGTTGTGTAATTGTTTATTATTATATGCTCTACTATTCGTATTGTTCTTTATTATTTCTTATTGATGTTCTTCCATTTCTGCTGTCCACTTGCTGCTGTAACACTGCAAATTTCCCCATTGTGGGGAATGAAGAAATATCTTATCTTATTTTGACCCAGGATCATCTATGACATGCTCTTATTGAGTGTGAGTTTGCATTGCTGAATAAAGCTGCTCTGATTTTAAATTGATTCTAAAATGAAGTCTGATTTTTTAACTGAAAGAACATGTTACTGTCAACAGAAGTCACGTGCACAATACAGACAGAAACATAGTCATAATCCTGCTTCATCAGGTGGCAGTCAATGATGGATAGCACTGTGATAGATAGATAGATAGATAGATAGATAGATAGATAGATAGATAGATAGATAGACAGACAGACAGATAGATAGATAGACATACATCTATGTGTGTTAAGCAAATAAAGGCTGTTTTCTAAACAGAAACAGTTCTGCATTATGTAGGATTATTGTCTATTTACAGAAAGAATAAGTGATTCAGTGGGCATTTGCATGAACTTGCTGAGAAAAGACAAATTAAGCAATAAGAGGCCATTGTCTTAACTTTCCTATAGCCACATTAGAGGTGACTTGACTTACTCCAAATGCAATACTAATAGTTTCCCACTGCTGCTGCTTCACATTAAAAAAGTTCAACCGGTTAAATATATGCAGATTTTTATATTAAAGCAGTATTGGACTTAAGCTTTCTTTACTAACTAATCTTACACTATGTGTGAGCTGAGTCTGCGTGTTCGTTTAATAAAGCAAATAGGAGAAGATATTCGGTCTCAATATGCCATTTATTTAGCAGTAAATGAACAAAGCATATACTATGGGTTAAGATTTTCCTATCCCTGACGAACAACAAAGTGTGTCAGTTCACGGAAGACGTACAAGACAGAGGTGCAAGGATGACACACAAATTCGTGAAGCGTTCCTCATTTTCTGACTTTTTTCTCACTTATTTACAAAAAGTTATGAGGTTACACATTACAAGCCGGGGAAGCAGTGAAGCTCAGTGGCGGTAGCGTTGCTTTACAGAGAAAAATGAAATTCTTTGGTCCTTCAAAGTTATAAACTAAAAGTTAACAAACTTTCAGTACTGGCTTGAGCATTCATTCATTTGAAATGGTCTTGTAATAGTGTGTCAAACAGAGGCATGCATACCACAGTTTAAATATCTGTCTGCATCAAAACAACAGCTGAGGAAGTCCATCAGGTGAGTGGAGGAGCTGTGACAGAACTAGAAAGGGTGGTACCTGTGTCTATAACAAAGTATAAAAGAGTGCACATCACACATCAGATAAATCTTGGCCTCTTTTTCGTTACCAAAACTGTTCCAAAATCAAAGCTCTATGAATGTAAAATGGATGTAATGTAATGTTAAAAACTTCTGTTAGTTTATACCATTCTCAATTGAAAAAATATAAAATATATAATATGTTTATAGTACAATACATCTATATGTACATATACATATATATAATAAAATAATATTATATAAATATATAAATAAAAAGATAGATACATAAGATAGTGTGTATCTATCTATATCTATATATAGATACATAAGATAGTGTGTATATATCTATATATATTTATATATTGTATATATCTTATCTATCTATTTTATAGCTATATATAGATATATATTGTATATATATACTATCTTATCTATATCTATTTTATAGCTATATATAGATATATATTGTATATATATACTATCTTATCTATCTATTTTATATATGTATATAATAAAATAATAATACAATATAAATATATCAATAAAAATATAGATAGATGAGATAGTGGATAGATAGATATAATTATTATTACTATTACTTTGTATTATTTTATTTCCATGTCTGATTTCCAGATAGTTCCATGATATGTATACTTACTCTTAACCTCTGACAACTATTTATAACCAAACTATTTATATTCATTCATATTTATGTATTTATACTATTGATTTATTTTATTTATATTTATACATGTCTGATTTCCAGATATTTCCATGATATGTATACTTACTCTTAACCTCTGACAACTATTTATAACCAAACTATTTATATTTATTCATATTTATACATTCATACGATTGATTTTATTTTATTTATATTTATATGTTTATACAATATGATGAGGATTTTCTTTCATTTAAACCAAATGTTTCTTCTACACAATTATCTTCACATGAAAATAATACACAATTCACAATTCCCTTTCACATATAATATATGAGACATTTACATGTGATGATCATTTACTGCATCATTTGCCCAAATGACATCAGAAGAGCTCTAAGAGTTCTTGTTGTTGTCAAAAGGTAACACACATTACTAATTTTATACAGGAAAAGCAGACACAGATCATTTATATAAGTTATGTTCATTGTCAGAGTAACAGAAGTCTTGCAGCTCATCTACAAGTGAATACTCCCTCTTGTGGCAAAGAGAAAGAACTACACTGTATAGTATTGTAGTAGTTAAGTTTGAACCCACAATTAAATCACATTAAAACACATTTAAATCTGGCCTTTTTCAGAGCAAAATCAATCAAATGATTATTCCATTATGACTATACATTTGAAGATGTCACACATGCATACAGTACTTGTGACTGTTTAATAAGACTTTAACAAATGACTTGTTATTTTCCAGATCATGGAGCTTGTCCTGCAGGTGTATACAGTGATAGTCATTGACGTTCTTGACCAGGTCTGGAAGTGTAACACAATACGGTATGCCCACATGAATGTAGATCTGTAGAAGCTCTATGTGATAGAGAAGAAGCTGTACAGTTAAATATCCTAAATTGTACTTTATGTATCGTTTGGTGGTAGATGATTCTGTTTTTTCCATGGTTACTAAAAAACTATACAAATACTAAAAACATAAAACAGGGATGATGGTTTCCATCGTCCTGTTTGCATACCATTTGTTCTTTTTTTATTTTAGATAAAGCATCTCAATATGTTTGTGTCTACTAGGTTGTGGTGGCACTCTGTAATTTGCAAGTCCCAACTACCCAGGCACTGTGAATGGGGCATCATGACACCCAGAGAGGGTGGCGACTGTCACCTTTACCCAAATCAGTGAGGATGACCCTGGAGATTGTCACAACTTCTTGAAGCTGTATGATGGCCCAGATACCTCCTCACTGCCTGTTGGACCTTACTGTGATCTTACTGTATGTTGAGCTCATTTCCTTTTATTTGCACGACTGGATTTGTCAATATTCAAGTAAGTAAAATTCCTGAAATATTTTTTTTGTGTTCATTACAATGTCTAGAACATGTACATACTTAGTTATTTTGGACTTTGGAAGAAAAAATTAGCAGAAATTTAAAGTGTTTGGTCATTCATTGTAACTAAGTTCTAAATGTGCTTTTCTGTTAAATGTTTACTTAGTTTAGCTTAGACCATAATTAAACACATGACACATGTGGTATTTATAGCAGTATTTGAAACTCCCTGTATCTTTGTAGTTTTTTAACTTCTAAATGATCCTGAGCTATTTTTCTGAGGGTTTGCCCAAGTAGCACCTTGTAGCATTAAGAGAAAGAAAAACAGGCTCTGAATGTTCTGGATTTTTTGGGGGGGAAAGACTGTTGCATTGTTCAGGGTGTTGAGGAGGCTGTCAGTTTGTCCTCGCGTATTCTTTTAATGAAATAGAAGGAGAAGCATTTTAGTTCAAAACAATCAGTTTTATTTTTAACACTAGCAGAATGTGCAATATTACAGAGCTCTGGGTCTGACTGACCAGTAAGATGCACTTAATACTGCAAAAGTAATTTAGTTAGTGTTAGTGCAATTATCAAAACCAGAATATGATCAGGTTGACTTTTGAACACTGGAAATAAATCATGTATTCATCCAGGCAGCAGTCCAGTGGCACTCAAAGTTTACATATACTATTAGTAATTCAAACAATAAAACAACAACTTCAGTATACAATAAGAAGTCTGACTTACTTGTACGTGAGTACAGCTGGAAACTGGCAGTGGTGGCAGGCTTGGGGAAAGCTGCTGCAACTGTATTTCTGATAAAAAATATCTGGGGATGCAGGGGGTGCCATTGGGGCCGTACCATACACCTGTACCGTCAGCAGAGCAACCATTTTGCTGCCAGAGACGTTTTTCTTGTGCAGTAGCAAACGTTTGGAGGGTGTTCTGGCAGTATTTTGTATCGTTTGTTGTCTTTCTGATAGTTTATCGAGTTGTCTGCAGACGGACTCCTTGCTGTCTCAAGCGTGAGATGGCACGAATGAGCCCAGAGCAGAGGAAATTGTCAGATTATATACAATGCATGAAAGCATGACCTTGTTCTACCATCAGAACCCTGGAAGTGCTCTTGTTCAGTGAAGAATTTCCTAGTGAAACTGACAGTTCCTTGTTGTTGGGTGGGGTTTGTTGTCATGACAGATTGGTGAAATCAGCTGTGTCATGTTCCAGAATCTAGTCGTTGAACCCCCGTAATTGGTGATGCTGATGTTTGCACATGTTGATGCTCTAGCCATGTCTTTCACAGTTCTGTCCTTCAGGGAAACCCCCAGGGTAAAGGCTACCGTGACGCCTAGTGTCTCAGAAATGTTCAATGGTAGTGGTGTCACAGGTATTGCGGCCCCCACTCCGTGAGGAAGTTGTGTGCACACATAGCAGCTGTCATTTGTAATCCTTCTGGCTGTCGATAGTACTACAGCATGCCAAGAATTTTCCTCAGGCTTCAGTAGGGGGTGAATAAACTCAGGCAGCAATTCTCTATTCTTTCTGCAGTTGGATGCTCTGCAGCTGCCGTTTGAGTTTTCGCACCCCTGTTGTTGATTAGGCTGAGATGTGCCTTGTTGCAGGAGCAGTAGCAGGACGATGGTGACAGTGAGCAGGAATATGCTGCAAATTCCTCTACATCTATCACCCTCCAGTGCCACTGTATATTCGTTGGCGTCATTGCATCAGCCGTGGTGCCTCAACTTACCCCTGTAATCTAAAAATGTATTAGCTCTTCTGCACTGCCAAGGACTGCACTTAATTTCTTTGTACCTGTTACAATGACAATGAGGAAGTTGTGTGCAGACATAGCAGCTGTCGTTTGTAATCCTTCTGGTTGTCGATAGTACTACAGCGTACCAGGACATTTCTTCAGTAGGGGGCTTCAGTAAGGGGGTGAATGAACTCAGGCAGCAATTCCCTCCTCTTTCTGCAGTTGTGTGGTCCTACTTTTAACCAGAGGCAGCACCAGAAAAATTTGACTGCAGGTGCTATGGGTGTGCTCCAATATTGACTGGGGGTGCTCCTAGAAATACAGTATTTGCAGTTCACACACATAAACAGTAGTGGATATGCAACGTTAATATTGTTTTTAAAGTGTTTTTATACACAAATTGAGAAACAACAGGATTTCAATTACATTATCTTTATATTGAAAAATTGTCAGCCACCATCAAATGAGAATTAGATGTTAAACTAAAATGAAAAATCTGAAGGCATTTTTCATCCACACATCCAAACATTTATTTTACCACTGTCAGATCATGGGAATAAAACTCAGTTTTATGAAATTATCCAAAGGCATTTGACATGCATATGAAAAAGTAACTCGTATTTTTTAAACATGTAACAGAACACGTAGAATGAGGCATTAATGAGACCACTATCTCAAAACACAGCTGCAGGACAGTGGGAACACAACCATATGGGTCCATCAATAAATGGTTAAAACCATGAGGGATAAAAACCTAAACTTTCTTGAAATGTAAACCCAATACATGACATCCTTACAATCATTCACAACAGGCAACCCATCGCCATGGGAATAAAATAAAAAAACACTTTCATTTACAGGAGTACTATGCGACGGTTGTTATGGCTGAGGGCAAATGCGTCGATAATCTTATCGACGTTCAGGGCTCGTGCCCTTTTAATGTTGATAGCCAAAAGTCCAAGGTTACTGCTTCGAGCATCTCCGCTAGTGCTCCTCAGATAGTTTTTTAAACGGCGGAGACAGGAGAAAGATCGCTCACAGGAAGCAGATGTAACAGGAAGCGTCAGGGATATACAGAGGAGTTTGTACAAGTCTGTAAACGCATCCTTGTATGGTGCCATGAGTGTTAACAGTTCCAAAGTGGTAGTAACAGAGTGTCCCTGTTGTGATTTCCTTTCGAGAAGACGTCGGACTTGATGCAACTCTGCATTTAAGTTATCCTCAGTGATGCCATAGTTCTGTGCCATAGTCAATAAGCACTGCTGTTCCAAAAATGATTTGTGCTTTGGGTTTAGAGCTGAGACCCCTGACAGCACGTCGCCCGCATCCTCAGTTCAGTTTCCTCAGTTCATTGACTAGCCTGTCAATTACAGGATAAAAAAAGTTTGTTCGTGATTCATCTGATGTACTTTCACGGTTTATGGGGGCCTCAACCACAAAGTCCATTAAACGGCTGGATTGTTGCCGATCACCTCTCCTGTATGGTGGCCGGCTCTGCAGTGCTATGCCAGCCCTTTCGCACAAATGTTTTGCGCTGTCTTTTATGTCGCCCCACGCCTCTTCCGACCGTTTTTCCAGTAGCGTTGTAATGACTGACTGAACCAGATCACTTGCAGACGAGATATCAAGGTTGGGTGCTTGTAACTGGTCCGAGGCAAACTTAGTCACCCGGAACACATCTTCAAATAAAGTGAGGTTTAAAATAAACTGTTCATCTATTAACCCGTGCAAAGCCCTGGCCTCAGCCTTTCTTTTCGCATTTGTCTGGCCTACGACGTCCTGAAGTGTAGCCTGGATTGCTGGGAGCGTCTTTTTAATAGCACACAATGCGGAATACTGACAGGCCCATCTTGTATCCGACAGTTTTTTCAACTCATGTCCTGATGGATCAAGTTCTTGCTGTTTTTTTAAGAACATATCATGGACCACGAAGCCAGAAAAAAAATTGTACAACATTTGCACTATATCAAAAAATTCAGCTGCAGGCTGCACATTTCTCACACAATCAACCAGCACCAAATTTAACCGGTGCGCGTAGCAGTGAACATAAAGAGCTTGTGGCACCTCTTTTCTGAACTTTTCTTGCACCCCATTATTACACCCCGCCATCACAGCTGCTCCATCGTAGCATTGGCCAATGCAGCTATTTACATCAATGTTGCACTGGCTAAGTGTCATTTTAATACTTGTGAGGAGAGAGTCTGCATCCAACCCGTCTGCTGGGGTAAAATGAAGAAACTCCTCAAGCACAGTTTCGTTGTGCAGATAGCGAACAACAACAGATATTTGCTCCTTCTTGCTAATATCCTTGCTCTCGTCCACCATGATGGCAAAATGCCCCGCTTCTTTTATTTCGTCACTAATTTGCTTCCTCACCATGTCAGCCATGATATTAAATATCTCATTTTGTATTTCATGGTGGGTGTATTTTGCGTTTGACAGGTTTTTTGATATCTTATTAGCAACTGTTTTGTCAAACATAGCAATAACATTGAGGAGTTCGAGAAAATTACCTTTGTTTTCAGCCTGATCATGCTCTCTGTGGCCCCGCTGAGCAATTCCCTGGCATGCTGTGTATCGCAAGCTTTCCACCACTGCCTTCATATACTCCCGGTTTTCTTGTACCAGTTTTGAATGTCCTTCACCCAACATTTTGGTGATTTTGGAACCATCCTGCTTCCTCTGTTTAAATTCAGACCATGCCTGCATTGAATACTTATGTGAAGCACTTATGTTATGGGCTTTGAAACACTCTTGTGCTTTGCGCCAATTCTGGAAACCAGACACAGTAAAAGCAGGCTCGGAGCGAAATCCACTTGCCGCCGGGATGAAGTGCCGGCAAGAGAAGCAGAACGCTGCATCATTCGTAACTGAATACTCCATCCAGCCATATTGTTCATACCATGCACGATTAAAACTCCTTCACTGAGTACCAAATGTCTGTTTTGGGAAACTGCGTACAGGGCGCCGTGGTCCTTCATCCAGAATTTGGCTGAGATCATGCGGTCCATAAGCTGTGCGTGGAGTGCTGTCAGCATCAGCGAGCGCGAGTCCCCCGCTCATGGACGTTACCTCCTCGGCCCCAGCGGTGGGCTTCCCGGTCGCCGGCAATACGTCCCCGGCCCTCGGCGTGAGCGGCTCCCCATCTGACTCTGAGGTACTGCTGCCGCTCCGGTCCATAACGGTGTCTTTCTCCACATCAGTAACCGTAGCCGCGGCCGCGGGCTCCAAGCTAGGAGGACGAGTAGGTCCATCTGATATCGCGGCGGTGCCGTCGGATTCGACAAAGTTGTTGTTGCTGTCGAGAGGTTGGTCCGGTATGTTATCGGTCTTTCCTCTGGGGTCACTTTTTGGCGAAGTAGTCCGTTTTCTTTTATTTGAGATGAGGAAACGCTTCATTTTGCAGCCGATACATCAAGCTACTCATGAAGCTACTAGCCAAACATAAATGGTGCCCAAATACGTGACTCCTGACACTTCAACTTTGACCTCGCGTTAATGTCAAGAAAATGAAATATACTTTGTAACACAATTTATTTTATTCTTTTTTAGGCAGAAATCAGATACAAGTGGCACAAGATAAAATGTCTAAAAAAATATATTGTATTTAATTATTTTTTATTTGATTTCATGGGGGTGCTATGGGGGTGCTGAGCCACCACTAGGGGGAGCTAAAGCACCTGCAAGCCCCTCCTTGGTGCCGCCTATGCTTTTAACCACACCCCTCCTTCACTCACAGTTCAAGGCGGGAGAAAGTGTTGGTTCACTTACTGATGCTCTGCATGCTTGATGGTGTCTTGTCCGTGGGCTCAGGAACACGTTTGCAGTGGCTGGCGTGTATCTAGGTGGTCCGTTCTGCAACTTTCACTGCTGTTTCCGTGGTGAGGCGGATTTGGAAAGGTCCGTTCCACCTCTGTGCATTCCAGCTCTTTCCTCAGATCCCTCACTGTGATCCAATCTCCTGATTCCAGGTAATGTAGTATGTAGTTTTCACTCTGTGGCTTTTGGTAGGGCTTCTGTGCCGCTGCCTTGGCTGCAGCATCAGAAAGCACAGAGGACAGGTTTGCACAATAACGTAACATTTCATCTTCGCACTGGCTGGTATGGAGGAGTTGCCTCTTAACCAGTCCAATCCCTGGACGCAACTTTGATTAAAAAAAACCTCTGTATTTCACTCATCATACCCCCTTTTGACACATGAACCCTCCCATGTGACAACTTAGCATAATAAGGAAATAAGTATTTGGGTAAACATGGTCTACCATTTGGCCCGTACCAAATGGTAGACAACCTGCTTTTTTTCCCCAAGCCATCCTCTCTTCAGGGCTGGCTCTGGCCTGTAGCTCCAGCAAATCAGCTGTGGATGTCAGTGGTGAGTCAACGACGGCAAGATATTGTATGTTGTTGTTAGTGTTATCTATCTGTGCCACTGCCTTGGCTGCAGCATCAGCTCTGGCATTCCCCTGTGAAACAAAATCAATATTTGTGTGTGTTTGGCATTTGCAGATAGCGACCTGTTTTGGAAGGAGGACAGCATCGAGAAGTGCAGCAACCATGGTGTGATGGGCTATAGGTTTGCCTGTGGATGTTAAAAAATCCCTATTTGGCCCAAAGACGGCCAAAATCATGTACCACTCCCCATGCATATCTACTGTCAGTATGTATGTTGGCTGTTCTGTTAGCTGCAATCTTGCAAGCCTCTGTCAGTGCAACTAATTCTGCTGCTTGTGCAGAATAATTTGAGGGGAGTGGCTGTGCAACAATTGTGTCATGTTGTGTTGTTTGATTTTGTTGTCTGGTGAAGAAAGCTTCAGTTATTACTGCCACGCAGTCATGTGGTTGTCCATTATCTGGTGTACGGAGAAGAATTGCAGGGTTAAGAACATTGCATCTTTTAACAGTGATATTAGGCATGCCAAGCAGAATTGTATTATGTGTGAGCCACCTTGCTGTTGACAGGTGGTAAGTTTTCTGTTCAAGCAAAATCATTGAAACAGCATGTGGTACCAGTAGGGTGAGATCAGCATGGCCTACAATGTCATGTGAGCCTATCACAGCTTTTTCAGCAGCTGCCACAACTCTTAGACATGTAGGAAGTCCTGCAGCAACTGAGTCAAGTTTTGATGAGTAATACAGGTCTCTGTCGTCTCCCATGGTCTTGTGTCAGTATGGAAGTCAAGTACCCACCCCGTTTGTCAACAGTCTGTGTGAATGGTTTGGTGCAATCTGGAAAGCCCAATGTTGGAGGAGATTATAATGCCAATTTCAAATCAACAAAGGCTTTTACAGCCTCAGGTGTCCAAATGACTCTGTCTTTTGCTGTGAGGCCCCTCCCATGAGCGAGAGCGCTAAAATTTCTGCATAATTTGGGATCCACTGTCTGCAATATGACATAATTCCTAAAAAACTCATACCCTGTTTCTTTGTGTCTGGCTGTGGAATGTTTTGGATTGCTTCAATTCGCCTAGATGAGATCTACTCAAGACATCTCCCCTGGTGGGCCGTTATCAGCCAGATGGTTCAGGAGAGCGAGTGTGTCCTGTACACAGGCTTCCTGTGTGGGAGAGCAAATAATGAGGTCATCCACATATTGCAAAAGAGCACTACCAGCTGATAAGTTGAGTGAACCTAGGTTGTCTTTCTTTTAATGCTGCATTAAAAATGGTTGGAGATTCAGTGTAATCTTGACAGAGCCACGAAAAAGTGTACATTCGGCAGTTGCCGTGTGGAGGCTAGCCACAGGGTCAGGCTACCGCACCATTGCGTACCTTTTTGGCATCGGTAAGGCAATGGTACGAGTACATCAAGCTTCCTGTGGGAGATCACCTGCAGCGCATCGTCCGGGGCTTCTTAACGCGATGGGGCTACCCTGGCTGCGGGGGAAGCATTGATGGGACGTACATCCCGGTGATAGCACCCCATCACAACCACACAGAATACTTAAACCGAAAAGGGTGGCATTCGGTTATCCTTCAAGCGTGTGTGATCATCAGTTCAGGTAACAGTTATTGTTTTGCTACTACTGAGTAGAGGATGCTAATCTGAAAAAATGCTATGTTTATAGCTACTTTTGAAAAAGGTCCATGCTCATCACTGTTGGCACATCAACACTGCAAAAAAATCTAAATCTTATCTAAATCCAAGAATATTTGTCTTATTTCTAGTCAAAATGTCTAATTTCTAGTCCAAACAAATCTAATTACACTTGATACATCACCTAAAAAAGTACTTGTTTTTAGACAATTTTCACTTGTTTCAAATTTGTCTACTTATTTCAAGAGAAAAACCATGCTCAAAACCCGGACTACCAGATTCAATCACAGCTTTTTTCCTGCAGCAATACGAACCCTAAACGGACTCAAGTAACACAAGTAAAGCATACTCCTTCCGTGCAATACAATAACTCAATTGACTCTTCACGTGCAATATTCTTGTTTTTATTGATTGATTTTATTTTTATTTGTTCTTATTTATTTATTTATTTATTTATGTTTGATCATTGTGGCACCTAACAGAGCAGCACTTTTAATTTTGTTATATTGTTACGTATATAATGACAATAAAGACCTTGACTTTTGACTTCGACTTGACAAACTATTGAAGGTGGGCAAACGACATGGGCTGAGATGAAATAATCATCTTTATTGTTGTTTTCAGGATGACAACTTTAAGTCATTTGAACTGATGAACTACACAAAGAAAACTCTCCCTTATACCTTCAACAATGGTACAGGATATATTTCAAAGAAAAGGGTAAGGCTTCTGTAGTGTATTTTCTGCTACAGATCTATGTATTTCTATGTATTTCTAAGCATTTCTAAGCTAAAAGTTCTGTGTCTGTGTAGGCCTATATTATAATTTATATAACAGTCATAGTCATAAGATGGGGCCTTCTCTGTGTGAACTTGATATGAACTTCCGTTCATAATAGACAGAGGCTGAGGAGGACTGCTGATACCATCCTAATAATGGTACCATTCTATACAATGGTAATTAATATCAGGAGGTATTGGATCATGGGAATATAAACAAGTAATTGATTGTGCCTGTGTTCATGCTCAGGACGTGTAACTTCAGTATAAAGAAACAGAGACAGAGAGAGAGACAGAGACAGACAGAATGGAGGCTCCATTGGAACAGAGGGACACCTTAGCAGCCTCAGATTTGATAGAGTTCTGTCTCCACTATTGGCAATAAAGAAAACTAAAAAGAGCGTTGACTTGGTCTTAAATTAATACATTCTTCTCACTCGGAGGGTGATAAAATTCACCACACTTCTAAAGTGTATAACCTTTCAGACATTCTCACCCATTGAAAAAAATTGCTTCAGTCGAGCTTAGAAGGAAGATCTAGAAGGGGAGATGGCTGATGAAATGTTGAAGGAAATTGCAGGGTCCTAGTTTACGCAGTCTCAACGCACTTCATAGGGGTTACTTACCCTGTAAGATGGAGGATTTGGATATTCTGGAGATGTAAAAGGAGCAGAGGCACACTCATACTGTATTATACTGTGCAGTGCCAAGTGACTAAGAATTTATAGCAAAAATATAATATATAATGGTAGCTACTACAAACCAGGTTGATTGTGAGCAGACACTAAAAATCAAAACATATAATCATCCCTTTTAACAAATGGTTGAGAGAAATGACCAAAATAGCCAATTATGAACATTACATTTCAATTGAACAGGTGAGAGATATTTAGGTAAATACGGGATCCTAAATGAAAACAATGTTTAATAGCTAACTTAGGAGAATTTGATCAAGTTAATACAAGTAAGATGTTATTATCAAGACTTAAGAGAGATGGCCTGCAGTGTATGTCATATTATTTTTAGTTTAGTAGCTTTATTGTCATTATATTGAGGGTCAGACAACAATATAACGAAATTTAGAGAGCACTCCCTGAGCCATAGCAATACTTGCATGGTACTTGCATTATGACATATGATATGATATCTATATGATGATGATGAATGTTTGTCCTTACTACTTACTATCAGCTGTGTTCAGGAGTACTTATCCTGGTTGTTACAATCATTTTGATATAGTAGTAATAAACATACTTACCATGTGTATTACTGATATAGTTATGATAAGCCATGTTAGTGCTTACTGTTTTTTTTTCCTGGATGGTATTCAATTTTGTCAAAGAACGTGGCTAAAACAAAAGAGCTAACAACATTGTCCTAGTATATCTTAACTACCAGTCTGTGGAGGTAGTGGAACATTTTAAATACTTGGGCACGATAATTGATCAGACTTAATGAAAACTAAAAGAGCCAATCAGGAAACTGAAGAGCTTTGGTGTTAGTCAACACAAACTTAAGATGGCATACGGGGAGTTGGAAGCATTTTACAGTTTAATGTTGTTGCTTGGTATGGTAACTTTAGTATGAAACACAGAAACAAGCTTTCCAAAATTGTCCATACTGCAGGGAAGGTGATTGGCCAGTCACAAAAACAGCTCTGTGATATATTTAACACAGCGATACTCAGGAAGGCCTCACATATATCTGGAGATGTTTCTCATTAACTAAACGTAGAGTTTGAGTTACTCAGGGCAATAAAAATACCCACTAGTGTTTATTTATTATTCTATTATTATTTTAAAAGATACCTTTTAACAAGGTTTTAACATATTACAATGGCTGCTGCTCTTTTCCTGTTCCTTTGCACAATTGTATGTTTGTGTGTGTGTGTGTTGTAATTTGTTTGTAATGTCTTCATGATATGGTGTGCATTATTTGTATTCTTAATGTATTGGAGGAAGCCAAAGAAAGATTTCCACTAAGGTGGATAATAAAGTCAATTCAGTTCAATTCAAAGAAATTTGAGACTGAAGGGTGAGCACAAATCCTAATGTTCACCCAGCTTACAGTCAGTATAATCAAAATCTGTGGCTCAAACGTCCACAGTGTGAGGAACGTGTGTCAGAATCAACAATAAATCCACAGTTGAGTCTGAAATTAGTTTTATTAGATAAGAACATTTACAAAAATAGTTCAAATCTAGATCCCAAGAGTACTCCACCTCCACAGGTGTGTAACAGTACCAGTGTTTCAGACGTGTGTGTCACAGTGAGAGTATGTGTCTACACTTTACTACAACATCATGTTAAATACAGTTGTGTATCAAACAGCTCCATCCGGTGAAGCAACCAACAGATAAAGTCCATGTGCTGGATCTCATAGTCCTGGTTAGGCCACTGTTGTCAGGATGAATCCAGCACTGTAGGAAAGTCTTACTGTTCCTAATTGTCTAGTGAAGTCATGCGTCTTGCCTGTCAGTTTCAGACCAGCTATTCAGCTAGTTATATTAATATAAAAATACATAATAGTTTGACTTCCTGATGATTTTAAACTACTAGAGTAGCAAGACATAGAACAGTAGTATGCCTCAAATAAAGTACCTGTTGGATTGTCACACTGCTCTGATCAGAAATGTTCATTCTTTTAAAGTGTGAAACAGAAAACCACAGCCACTCTGTGCTAGGACTGATCAGGTGTGTGGAGGAAAGAAAGGAGGCCAGGTTTGAACTGGTATCTCAAGCCCTCTTTCTTTAGTCTTCACACAACTACTTTTATCACTTTTCATGTGAACAGCTCACATGAAATATTTGAGGTGAGACTGAACCTGTGCTGTGTGGGTTTTTCACCCTGCCTTCTACAGTGGCCATTCATAACATATCTCCATTATATCTTTAGATGTGGCTAACTAACCAGTTCATTGGAAGCATACTGAGCCCTTCTGACTGTACTGCTGTCTAGTATTAGTCTGTCTATCAGCTTCTAACCCTGTGTATTGAATTGAACATTGAACTTGTTTTAGTTTACAATGAGCTCACAGATTATGCTATTAACAGAAGCATCATTAGATTCTTTCTCAGTGCACTCCCCACAGCAACTAATACCGACTTCCTCAAACCATGCATATGTCAAATCATAAAGCTTAAGTCATATTGCACCTCTGCCACTGGTTCCAAGCCCCTTTTTTTGGTTTTTCACAGCCCAGCAATGCATTTTCACATCCCTCACCAAAGGTTCCATGTGTGCAGTTCAAACAAACACTATTTGGTTCTCAGATGTTCATGTTTGATTCCTGAGGAAGTCAAAGTCTCCTGTGTTTCACAAGAGAAAGCAAATGTTTGAGGAAAAATCAGAGAAAAAAAAACAACACAATTTTCTTACAGCAGAAATGTTTTTTCTTTGTGTTCTCTTTCTTGTAGATTATTATTCCTAACCCCCAGGTTGGGAACCACTGATCTCTGCTGTGCATCCATTTTTAGTCTTCTTTGGCATCTTTCATGATATATAACAAATGAACCTGTTAAACATGTCTAAATTCTGCCTGGACATTAAAGTGCTAAAAATTCATATTTCAAACTCTTGGGCTCAGCTCTTCCAGTCCCAGGGGACACACAGGTCCCCATCCTGCATGACTGAGTAGAAGTGAGAAATACAGATGTGGAGGCCCTGCATGAGTGGCGAGCGCTGCTCAACCAGCCTTTTACAGCACAGGATCATCTGGCGGGAGCTGACACTGGGCTCCTTGGACAGACTCCTCAAAGACAGACTGTTGAGACACAGCTTAATCACCGCCTCCTCCTCCACCTCCAGCCTAGACACACAAAGAAGTATGAGTCAACCAACATGAGCCGTGGTTTATTATGCTATACTAGGTTATACATAATACAGACAAAAGGAGAATCTGAGCAATCATTTATGGGGACACCAATCGCCTCTTTTGCACTCTCTCCCTATTCCATCACAAAACACTGACACTGTTTGAAAATCCAGTAATGAGGCATTTAGTTATGAATCTAAATGAAAGCAGTGAATACTAAATGGTGTCTAGACACTCATATATCATATACGTATGATTATACTGGTAGTCATCTTGTGGAACTTATAGAATGTGTACCAGGAAGAAAGTTCCAAACTTATCTGACCATTAGCAAACTTCTTAACAACACTTAGGGTTACTTGAGTACTGCAGTGTGCTTTATTCTGCCATCAGCAGGCCAAACATCCACAGACTGCAGCCAGGCTTTTAACAGGTACTAAGAGAAGTGTCCTTGCTGCCCTTCACTGGTTACCTGTGAGTTTTACAATTGATTTTAAGATTTTGCTGTTGGTTTTTAAGGCATTGAATGGTCAGGCTCCTGCTAACTCCTTACGAGCCTGATCGCTGCCTGAGATCCTTCAGTAGGGCCCTAACTAATGCTTCCAAAATTTCGACTTACTAGAGGGGACCTTTGCTGTTCAGGCCCCTCAGCTGTGGAACTCCTTGCATGGAGATCTCAGGCAGTCAGACTCAGTGTCATCTTTTAAATCTCTTCTTAAGACTCACTTTTATGCCTTTTTCTTAACTGTTGATATTTTTTGTGTTATTTCATTTATTATATATAGTCGATATCTTTGTTTTGGCTCTTTTACTTGCATCACCTGTTTTTACTGTAAAGCACTTTGTAACTTTGTTTTGAAATGTGCTATATAAATAAAGTTATTAGAATGATTATAACCTAAGATGGGAAATAGACCTCAGCAATGCAAAGTCACAAGAAATGTGTAACAACATTTACTCAACCCAAGAAAGATCAAAGTAGTTTGTGTGACTCACTGGTTTTTGAGATGGGTGCGTTCTCTGGCTTTGTTAGCATGGCCCTGGAGGAAGGCCTGCACCTTGGTAGGGTCACAGTTGGTGGGGATAATGAAGTGACCCACCTCATGAAGACTGGGGGATGAGCGGTCACTATGATTGACACAAACAAGAAAATATGTCATCCTCAGCAGACTCATGTGTTTGAGGTGTTGATGATATGTGACAGCATACTTCTCCAGCATCATTGTAAGGCCCTGCAGGCTCCTGGGGTGCAGGAGAAGCCGTTGAGACAGCAGATTCTTGTGGAAGGTGTTGAGGGTACTGTAATGTTCAGCGATGGGCTGAACTGATCCCATCCTCTCTGTGTGGACTACCTGAGTCCCACCAAGCAGGAGGCTGATCCTCTCCTTTAGCCACTCTGTCTGCTGCTGCAGGCTGCGATAGCTGGGAAGCTGGTCAAACAGCTGGGAGACAGACAGACAGACAGGCAGAGGAGGTCAGGAAACAAATAGGAAGCATAGAAACCTATCGGTAAGAGAACTGCAGCTGCAATACTTTGGTCCACTGATGATGAACATCCATAGTCCCCAGCATGACGTGTCCAGAGGCGTTCATCCCTGACTGGTCTGCAAACACAACAGTGTGTCCTGGAGGTAAGGTAAAGGAACAGTTTAAAGGGGGTTCATCAAATTTACACATCTTCATAAGTCTGTCTACTGGTCTTGAATATAAACACGCAATAAGTAAAAACAGTACAAGAAAGTGGTCAATGGTTCAAGAGGGAGCAAAACAAAAAAAAAACTATTAAAATCTGAAGAAACTAATCACCTGGGTACATTTTAATTGACATTAGAGAGTAAAAGTTTGAATCAGAAAGTCTTCTTTAAAGACACAGTTACATAAGCCAAGTCAAACATGGATTTCATTACAAGTCACCAAGAAAAAGATTTGTGTGCTGCACAACTTTTAACAGAACTGCACATGCTTTCCTATACAGAGACACTATGTAGGAATGAATGTGATGGAAGGTCCTAGAGAGCTACAGCCCTGTATGTTCTAGTTATCTCTCCACTCTAACACACCTGATTCTAATTATGAGCTTGTTATCAAGCTAAAGCCCATCAACAGGCTTGTTAATAAGTTCACTAATAGAATCAGTGTGTTATATTTACAGACAGATGTGTTCTTTGGCTCTTGATTGGATGAACCTAACACACAATGAGGTGTAGAGATGGAATAAAAGCAGGACCTGCAGAAGTACTCCTTTCATCACATGCTATGAACTGGTCCAGGCAGCTGTACTTATTGAGACTTTTCACCTTGCAGGTTGATCAGAGCCTCGGGGTTCTGCTGAGACAGTCGACTCAGACTCTGAAGCTGACAGCACCTGTGAGCAACTCCCCAGCTGCGCTGCCACCTGCACAACAAAACTGATGTCATCATCATGTTAACACATACTGACATTTGTATTGGTTCATGCACATCACTGAATTTAATCTCAGCTGTTATGGAAATTTCTACTGGACTTTAATAGTTGTAAGCCACAGAAAGCAATCCACAGATGTGTACCATGATCCACACTTAGCACATCTTATTGAACACATTTACTGTGTAAATTAAATCGTTAGTGACTTCTGATTGCTCACTCCCTTCACTAAAGAGCCAAGAGGTTAGAAATGAGAAGATGGGATTATTTTGCAGGGAGCAAGGCAGATGTGTGTTCTGTACTGAGAGTAGGAACCTAAAGCTTGCCAACCAGGGCTTTATTTTCTATGAGGCATGATAAGTCCCTCATGGGGAGCCTGATGAAAGGCCAGCAGCAGGAGACTAGCAGGTACTACAGAGGGTAAAGTTTAAACACACAAACTACAACCTGGGAAATAATGCACTATATAAAAAAATCACACCTCTCATATGTTTCTTTTTTCTTTTAAATAAAGAAAGAAAGAAAAGAAAAGACTGTTTCTGTTAAGCAACACAAAGCAAAAGGAGCCAATTAACAGCATGTGGATTATTTTTCTACATGCTGTTAATGTAAAATCATCCACACGGTCAGATGTCACTCTGGAGACTAAATCAAAATGCAGCTAAAATCATCATTAAGTATTGTAAACCATCTCTCTGTTAGAAGCTACAATTAAATGTTTCTACTGACCTTTATTGCTTTTTATTTTTGGTTTTTACTTATCTTACCTACTCATATGTTTCTTGTGAAGAAGGTAATTTGGATCTTATTATTTTACAGCTCTCTGATCAGGTGCAACTCTTTCACTGATCTGTATCATTGTATTAGTAGTAAACAGCAGTAAGAGTGAGAGCAGGAAGGGGGGGGGGGGGGTAGTAGTGGTCAGTGCACCTGATATCAGCCAGGTCAAATTTGAGGCTTAGTTCTTTCTTCAGTCTGTGTAGCTCTTCTCTGCGAGGAAGGCTAGCAGTGTGCTTCTTCTCTGCCTCAGGCTCATTGTTTCTCAACCACAAGCTGACAAAGAAAAGACAGCATGAAACTTCTCAGACATGAAATCACTTCAAAATGTTCTTTATATTTAAAGATTGCACTCTTTAAAAATTGTCACTCCCTTACTTTGATTCAAATGAGTGCATGATATTTGGCTGGAATCCAGGGATTTGCTATTGACTAATGATAAAGTAGGTCTTACTGCTTACTAAATCTGATTACTTCTTATTATCAAAAAAAGCAACAGTTTGTGTTTGAAGAGTGTAGTTATGTGCTGAACTGTTTTTTATAATGTGATTTATTTGGGTCAGTAGTAAAAAGCCCTGAGGTTCAGGGCCTGGTTACTAACTTGAGTGTAGGCTCTACTCTCTTGCTCTGCTGCAGCTCTTGTTCAGGGTCTCTGAAGCCAGTGAAGGTATAGTAACTCTTGTCCCATTTGATGGGTCTGTAGAATGGAACGCCTGCCTCAGCTGATTGTTTGGATGCCTCTGTACTTGTTTTCAGTCCCTTCATGTGCTCCACAGGTAGGCTGCAGGACTTCAACACGTTCATCACCGTGCTCAGAACATCGTTAGTGTGCAGAATGAAACTCACTGAACGAAACCCTGAAAACCAAAGGGGAGCTTTCACATTTCTAAACAGACTTTGTAAATATATTATGCACAATTTTATCAGAAAGTGTACCTGAGGTGAGGAGGTCTGGAGGCACATCATTGCTGTCTTTTGTGTCCCTCACATAAAAGGTAAGCTTGGTTGGTTGAACTGATCCTGATCCCCGCTTTTGTAGGTTTTCCAAATAACCGTTTAGTCTCTTTAATGAATTTTCATTCACCTCCTGCAAAACACAGCATCAAATGTTCCACACACAATGCCATGGAGGTGCCTCTTCCACAAAATCCTTGCATAGTGATGATTAAAGGTGCATTCAACAACAGAAGCTCTCTAGCAAAGCACTGCGTGTGTGTATTGCTGATGGAACACAACCTCACACCAACCACAAGTCTAAGTTAACAGTCACTATTCAATTACCTCAGACTTGTTTGACTGACAACATAATTGTTTTTTTGAATTGCTAAAAAAGAAAGAAAGAAAGAGAGAGACGTACCCGTTCCCTGGGATATTGACCAAAAAAGTCCGGATGGACTGCAAAGTAAAAGGGTCTGAGAGCATTGACAGCGTCTGCTCCTGACAGAGTTCTCTGCTGCACTAAATGTGTGGCCACATGGGTCCGCTCCAGTCTACAAGAAAGACATATGGAAGTTTACACTTTGCCCAGAGAAACATGACATATCAGTGGTATAATCATAGTCAGAGGTGATGAGAGGATATATTACACCTATGTCTTACAAGGGCTACAACTAATAATTCATTGATTACTTGATCAATTGATTGCTTGTTTTTCAACCTATAATAGACTGTGAATGAGTGAGATCCTCACACTGAAGAGGCTGTAAACTACAAATGTTACATTATAGTTGACATGTTACTTCAAATGAAGAATACATTATTACAATTGTTGTACATTCATTTTCTGTCAATCATTTCAGCACTGTTCAATACATAAACTCCGTCAACTATTCTTGATTATTAGAGAAGATGGTGATGAAGACTGTGTTCAGTGGTGCTGGCAGAACTGCCTCCAAATACCGCCTCAAATGCAAACAAGACCAAAGACACCTGACAAACCATCTCATACATATACCTGCCTTAACTGGTTCTGTGTCCTCCTGCACAGTCTGAAGCATCTGTCACACACAATGTTTCATTTTAATATCTAAATCCAGGTTCATACTCGAGGACTGTGTTTAGTCATGTTTTGTCAGTAGTTCCTGCATGTTTTTTAATGTACATACTGTGGCTCTGTGCAATGCTTTAGACACATATGATCAATGAATAATCATCTTATATTTCTCATTGTGGAACATTCCTATCATAGTTTTGTTATGTTAATATTTCTGAGTGAGCATTGTGATGCAGCTACAGACTAAGATTTTAAAAATAAATGCATTTTAAAAAGTGACACTGAATGTTTTTAACAGCATTTGAGTGGTAATGTTCAAATTTACTACACAATGTTCAAATTTACTTCACTATCAAAAATCAAGAAAAATGTAACCATTATGTGCTGAGAGGGTGAGTGAAGAGGAATCTGTACAACACGCTGTGTCCAAGCAACAAGCATGAGTCTGTAGCTGTGTTAAAGCTTTATTTGACCTAATGATACTTTGACAACACAAATGCTCAGTGTAGATGTTACTAACTATCTGAATGATAAACAGGTGCCTCATGTCTCTCTCATGTCAGACTCAAACTCAGAGTTTGTGGAATAGACCTGTGGTGATGACCAAATTCATGTGAGCTTCAACTGTTCAGAAACTGATACAGCTATAATAAGACCATGCACATAGTCCTATCACACATCCTAAAAGAGTGTTACCTGATGGTGCAGCGCAGGAGGCAGTTGACAGACATTGCTGATGCTATTTGTCAACAGATGAGCCTTAATTCATGAGCTGTGCAGCCAATCTATCAACAGTCCCCATATCAAAAGACTGTCACACAGCATCTGTCATCAGAAGAGTAAAGCTTTCAGTAGTCTGGAAAACATACACATAGCTTACAGCAAATTCAAATGAACTCTACTGAGGGCTTTTAAGTAAAGCAGGAGGAGTCACTATAACCATGAAGCAGGTTCAGCTTAGTCTGACTCTCTTTGGGTTGGCTGAGCCTAACATCATGGATGAGCACTATCAGGAAGCATGTTATCAATTAGCTCAGTCATCTCTGGGTTTTCAAGCTAAGAGTGTGTGCATGTGAAAGATGGTGAGATTGTTCATTACCATAACCATTATGGATTGTAATATGATGTGAAATGAAACATTCCAACAACAGCACAGTTCTATTGGAATAGAGAACATGAGAAATAACTGTATATTAATGGCTACAGCTTAAAGTAAGTGTGTGAATGATTATACATTGCTTTAGTGTCTAGGCCTTTGTATATATATTTCTTGCTTTTCAGTCAGATGATAATCTTTCAGGGACATGTGATGCTGTCAAAGCAGCAGAAAGGTAAATTAGTTAATACCTGATTAGATCTATCTGACCCAAATGTTGCATTAATAATGATGAGAGCTAATCACAGTGTGTGGATTCTTTTTCTAATAAAAGACAACAGAGCATTTAGTTCTTTATTACCAATATAATCACAAAGTCACCTAATGTTATTCTGTGATTCAGTGATGGAATCACAGAACAACATCATAGACACTGTCAACAGAACTTTTAAATATGAAAGAAACTTCTTGCAGTTGAAACACAGCTTCATTCATTATCATGTGTTGGTGTCAGTTGTCACTTGTTAGCTCTATTAAAACCAGAGAGGAAAGAAAAGCCAGTAAATGTAAAATGATTCTATTAAATATATATATTGCTCTTTTTACTTTCCATTCCATTCTTTAGTTGGGATCCTGTAGGAAAGATGATCTGATTGGTCAGTTAAGGGGGCTAGCAGATTGTGATCAGATCTGTTCAACATAAATTAAGTTACCATGGTGATTTATCCCGGTTAAAAGTGAGCCAACTTCATGATGCCTAGAGATAGTAGGCTAACACAGAAGACTTGGTGGTACAGGCCTACCTAAGCCCTAACAACGCAACGGGAAATCAATATTAACAAAGTTTATCAGTTATGTGTTTAACACATTGTAAAGTATGGGATAAAGCAGCTATTCCTGTAAGGTGCTTCGTTAACATAGTAAACCCTTTCATAGACGACAGCTAAAACCAACACACCACCAGACCTTCAAATAATATAATATCATAATAATAACCACGATTTATCTAGTAAACAAACAAAAAGAAAGTCAGTTAGCTGCTTTGTTTGCTGTGACTTCTACTCATTGACAGCAACAAAACATGGCACCAGTTAGCTTCTCTCGCTAGCATGCTAAGTCGTAGCATTAGAAGCTTTTGGCTGTGAGCTGTTATTGTCTAACTGAACTATTAGAGTTACAGTAAGTCACACATCGTGGTGGTTATTAAAGAAACCGGTGACAACAAACTGTAAGGCTCTGACCTCACCTTACCTTGTCAAATCTGTATTGTTTCTCCTTCTCCTCCTCCTTCTTCTTCTTCTTCTTCTTCTTCTAGCTCTTCTTTAGCAGATGAGCTGCACTTGTCCGCCACCAGCAGGCCTGTATGACTCAATACATCAGCAATGAGGAGAAGCAATAGTTGGAGCTGTACTGTACTGTTCTAACCATTATCACTGTTAAATGGCCAAATATCTCCTAACACTGATTCCACAGCCTGCAGCCTCCAAGATACGGAGGTGACATCTGCATGATAGGAAGAAAAGTTGCAGATCTGAAAAAATACAAAAATTGATCTGTGCCTAACATAAGGAAGATGCATCCACATCATCTTCCTTATGTTTGGCACAGATCCATTTGTTAGCTAAGATTTTACAATGTGTGTTTTGCTTTGTTGTCGTTGTAAAAATATATTTTTGCATATGTTTAATGTTGCACAAGAATTAGTTTTGCCAACGTCTGCTCTGCAAAGAACTCCTTCAACATTAACTGCATGATATGGTAATTGTAGAAAATACTCCCACCTGCCCAGGCTTGGGTGGGTGGGGCTAGACCTGGCTCAACCAAACAGGCCTCATCTGAGGTGATAAATTCTCAATCAGCCTCTGCTCAGCCTCTTCCCTTTGTCTGCTGAGCATGCTGCATGTGGAGCTGTCCGTTTTCCAGTTGATTGTCCACCTCGGATGCATTATTTTGAGTGAGTTTATGTTGTTTCCTTATGTATTGAATTAACTTATTTTTTAGACAATTTATTTCTGTATGTTAATTTGTAATCTCTCCTTTTATTTTTTAGTAATTAAAGCATCAAGTGTAATACAATCAATGAAAGAAGCAATAAATGGTTGAAAGGCACTTCTCTGGTCCTCATTTTTTGACGGATATACCAATGTAGAGGCTGTATGTTGAACCCAGCTATCAACAACAAACAAGTTTTTACATGGTCCTTCGAGCCGGATTGCTTAGGCAATGGATATGGACCAGAGAGAGCAGGATGGTCAGGATAGAGTCAGGCGTGGAGAACAGCAGAGGACAGCACCTTCATATCGTCAAGATTACAAGCATTATCAAGTTTACCCCCCCCCTCCCCCTTCAAACCTTGCACATTCTCATGCTGCTGAAGGCATAACTGAGCAGTCCTGCCCACCTCCCATACATGACTAAGTAGAGCAAATTAGACATATGTTCATGCAGCTTCTCAGCAGGCAGGATGCACTCGAAAGGAAACAAGACTCATACAGATCCTATCACTCTGGCTATTCTGGTGGTGGTGAGTCTGAGACAGACTGTGAAGCTTGTGAGCCCACCCCTCCACAGTCTAAGCACACCCAACCACGCTCACATAGTGCATTGTTACCAATACATCAATGTGATGAATACATGTCCAATCCCCCAGTGTCTCCTCCACTACAGGTGCCCCCTGTGCCCCCCCCCCATAAGTGCCTCTCCTGCTCCAGGTGCCCCCCACACCTTCCTTTCAACAAATGCCTCCTCCACTCCAGGTGCCTCTGCACCTTCCTCCTAACAAGTGCCTCCTCCACTCCAGGTGCCCCCTGCACCTTCCTCCCAACAAATGCCTCCTCCACTCCAGGTGCCCCCCGCACCTTCCTCCCAACAAATGCCTCCTCCACTCCAGGTGCCCCCGTCACCTTCCTCCCAACAAGCACCTCCAGTGCCCCCTCCTCAAGGGCCTCCCCCACTCCACTGGCCTCCAGTGCCCCTCTCTCAGCAAGTGCCTCATCATCAATGGCCCCCAGTTCCTCCATATCCCCAGTGTCCCCCCCATTTCCAACACCTCAAGATTCCTTAGCGCACCAACCTCCTCAGTTGCCTCTCGCTCCTCCAAGCTGGCCAGCCCACGATATGCAGCCCCTTTACCCTACCCAAGCATATTGATATCACAGTAATATTCCCCATTCATCATGGCCCCTGGCCCCAATGCATAGTCAGCAACTGTATGCAGCCCCCCCCCACCTGGATATAAGTCATGTGTTGAGGGACCCACCTTCCCCAGTTTTTAATAAAGAAGATCCTCACAATACATAATGCTTAAGATGGCCCTTACAAATCTCTTGCCTCCATATGAGACAGAAATGTATAAATATCACATCTTGTTAGATCATCTTAAGTTACCCTCAGCACGGTACATCGCATTGGCGTACACCTATGATCCCAGCCCTATACCAAGTCTTTAGCCGCTCTAGACCAGCAGTATGGGCAACCCCACCATCTAGCACTGAAAGAAATAACCACCATACTAAATCTTCCTAAAGTCCAATCTGGTGATACAAAATCATTTCATAACTTTGCAGTCAGAGTCCAGTCTTTGGTTGGAATGTTGCAGGCTATGGGGCAGAACGAGGGAGCAGCTGAGCTAGCCTGTTCTTCACATGTGCAACACCTCCTTAGTAAGCTGCCGGCTGATTTTAGTCGCTAACTTCATCCACTATCACCGTTCGGCCAGGCCAGGCTCTCACTTCACCTTGGTGGATTTTGCTACATGGCTTCATGGCGAAGCACAGTGTCATTCTGTAGCAGCCCAAGTCAGGCATTTGACTCCTGAGAATCCCATTCAAATTCGGAGACCTATGCTAAAATCTGACCCTACAACTGTATTACACAGCACCAACACCAACCCCCATCTCCTTCTCGTCAGCAGAACCAGGAACCAGAACACGAATATGCCAATACTGCAAATCCACTGAACATTCAATAATCAAATGTAAAGGATTGAAGGACCTAATAGGAGGACATAATAGCCTGGATTAAGTGGGAAAAGAGATGTTGGAGATGTGCTGGCCCTCATATGGCAATAAACTGTAATCTGAACAAGCCATGTCCCCTTTGTAACAGGAAACATCTTACCATTCTCCACCAAGTGAACCAAATGGCCCAGAATTTCTAGCTATGCCTTCCGATCAATGGCCTGTTCGCCCACCACAAACTCAGGGTCCAATCTCAGACCTAAGGAAGCCCTTGTTTTGTGGCCTTACTCAGATCTACCAGATCCCAGTCAGTTCAGTACTTGGCAAGACCTTGTTGAGGCAACCCAACAATGCCTTCAGGATACAGCCAACCACACCCCCACTGGAACGCCATCTTTCACCCAGGCAGAAACGCTCCTTCTCTCAAAAGCCCAATCAGAAAGCTTCCCAGAAGATTTCCATGCCCCCAAGTCAAATAAAGAACTTCCCACTACTAGTCACCTCTCTTCCCTTGCTCCACAATTTGAGCACAAGCTAAACCTTATCAGAGTAGGAGGCAGACTGCGATTGGCAGAGGAACTTGAACCAGGAGCAATGTACCCCATTGTCTTAGACCCCAGACATCCAGTAAACCCGTCTGATCATAAGGGATTATGACACCCACCTTCTGCATCCTGGTCCTGGGAGGGTCTATGCAGAGATCAGACGTTCATACTGGATTCTCAGAGGCCGACAAGCCATTAAGAAACATCAGTGGACTTGTATTGAATGCAGGAAATGGAGAGCTAAACCCATTATTCCCAAAAGGGCAGACCTGCCCCCTTCCAGAGTCTGTTTAACCCAGCCTCCAATTTGGTCTACAGGTATGGACTGTTTTGGTCCATTGCTCATAAAAGTGGGTCGCAAAACAGAAAAAAGATGGGGTTTATTGTTTTTATTGTTTAAATGTCTTACAACTCACTGTCTCCATATAGAAATTCACACAAGCCTGGACACTGACAGCTTTCTTATGGCCCTGCGACGTTTCACAGCGTGCCAAGGTCAACCTTTTGAACTCCTATCAGACTGCTGTACAAACTTTAAAGGAGTTTAACCTGCCAAATGCCCCCCACTTTGGAGGAACAAAACAGCATTACGAGTGACACTGGGGGCACAAACTGTCACAGAGGAAGTACTCAACACTGTTTTGATCAAAATCGAAGGTATCCTCAACTCAAAACCCCTGGGGTATGTGTCATCAGACCTGGCTGATCCCGACCGACCCCAAATTTGCTTCTCATTTAATTCTCCTGTTTTAAATCTGCCTTTTTAAAAATCAGTGTTCTGAGAGTTTGTTTCTACTTCCATGGTAGACTTATTTTCCAACCTCACCTTGTTTTATCTTGTTTTTTTTAACCTTGTAACTCTAAGGTAACTGCTGGTTAATTTGAGTGGGTTTATATCAAGAAAGAACTGTAAGAGATATAAGGGTCAGTGACAAAGGTTGGCAGGATGACAAATTCAAAAATAGTTTTAAAAGCATCAGGTTTATTAAAATCTACATATTTTTGTTTTTATGACATTTGCAACATATTTTTTTAACCAAAAGTAAGGCTGGGTGCTCCTGAAGTGTCCCATGGTGTAACCACAAATAATGATCGATCAAACAATCAATCTTTATTTATATAGCGCCAAATCACAACAAAGTTATCTCAAGGCACTTTACACATAGAGCAGGTTCTAAATTGAAGTCTTCAGGTTTTAATTTTAAAGAGACCCAACATTCCCACATTAGCAAGCACTTGGCAACAGTGGCAAGAAAAAACTCCCTTTTAACAGGAAGAAGAAACCTCAGGCAGAACCAGACTCAAAGTGGGCAGTCATCTGCCTCGACCGGTTGGGGTAGAGAGGAGAGAAAAGAAGGATAGAGAAGCACAATGAAGCGAAGGTCCGGGACTGGAGTCTGTCATTCGGAGGTCTAAAGGCCCAGATTACCTGTGAGACCAGAAAGCACAGGCAACTCCGGGAATGAAGTTTAGGTTATTGAATGCATTAATAGTACATGAATGTTAATGGATATAGATGGATGGATAGAGAGAGAGAGGGAGGAGGAACTCAGTGCATCATAGGAGTCCCCTGGCAGTCTAAGCCTATAGCAGCATAAGCTAAGAGCTCTAAGAGCCCTAACTATAAGCTTTATCAAAAAGGAAAGTTTTAAGCCTACTCTTAAATGTAGAGAGGGTGTCTGCCCCCCGGACCAAATCTGGAAGATGGTTCCACAGGAGAGGAGCCTGATAGCTGAAGGCTCTACATAAGATACTATAAGCTATTTAAGATATGATGGAGCCTGACCATTAACAGCTTTGAAGGTGAGGAGAAGGATTTTGAATTCTATTCTGAATTTTACGGGAAGCCAATGCAGTGAAGCCAAGATGGTAATATGAGTAATATTTTGTCAGAACACGAGCAGCTGCATTCTGGACCAGCTGGAGAGTCTTATTATATATATTAAATATCAAATATTTGAATAATCTACATTGTATTTAAGTGCATTTATAAAAAAGAATTTCATTTTAACACAAAATGAAAAGAAAAACTGGATTAATTTCAATGTTAGTGCATTATGCCAACATTGAGCAGGACAGATCTTAAAAGCAACCATTTTTTCTAAATAAATTGGGGCCAATGATGTAAAATTTGTTAAAAAATCATCTTGTTGCGTTGCAAAAGTGGATTACATTTATCCCACATTTTAGTTCATGTTTTATTTTTCCTGTACATAATCAGATTTTTATGAATAAATACTGCTTACACCTGTTGGACACTGGGTTGCATCAATGGATGTAACCAGTATTTTTCATAAAAATCTGATCTGACTGCCTGACCATGTTCTTTCCTTCTTATTATATTATAAAGAGGTCAGGTGGTTCAGATGAAGTTATATTATAAAGAGGTCAGGTGGTTCAGAGATGATTAGCAGAAATATGAATAATTATATTTCACAGATGTTTGAGTAATATTTCTCATTAAAATGAATGATTTGATTTTTAGGTATTTTAAAACTATTGTACATGTTCAAAAGTAGTTTTTTATGGTACATCTTTAATTAACATCATGATATCTAACAAAATTAGAACCATTTACAACCCTAAATATAAAAGCAGTCAAAGATGAGTTGAAGAAGACATTAAACATTTTATTCATACTTTGAACACAGTATTCTGCTCATCTCACACCGTCATACAGAGCCTTTGATCTGTGAGCATTCACACAGCAGACATCCATGTGGATATATCTACTATAACCTTGCTGTGTATCCTCAGACATTGTTTTCAATAATGTATGTAGAAACATAAACATTCCTTTACAGAAACCTATTTCAACCTCAACTTTTTTTCTTTTTTTTCCCGGCACAGACGCCTTTATTTAACAGTAGACAGACAGGAAACCGGGGGGGCAGCAAGGGACCTCCGGCTGGGATTCGATCCACTTGACCATTAAGATGCAAATTATTTGTAATCGATGACTTTGTGAAGTCTGTGACCTACAGGCAGCAATCTTCACTTCTTGATTGTTATATGCCTTTTTTCATTCAGCATAGTCTTCAGTTTGACAGAAGTCATATAAAAAGTGCTTAGTCCTAACAAGATGGTTTTAAACTGCCTTTAAACCAAAAGCCAGTGTTTTGACTTTAAAGACCATGAACTGAAGCTTTTGGAGAAATGGACAACGTAGAACAAGTTAGATATCTAGAAAATATATCAGGCTTTGGATGGGTCACTTCATTGTTGGTTTGGAGAGCGGGTGGTCTATTTAATGTCTCTATGATAAAGAGTCACTGCTACTACTGCTCTTTATCTACTCCTGTGTCATGGTACCCTTCTGTCTGGCTGTCATCAGTCCTTTGGTGAAGTGGAGGTGTTTGTGGGAAGCTCTGTCCTGGCCCCAGCACCTGTCTGACTGTCACATTCACCCTGGAGCTCTCGATGTATCTGGAGCACAGCAACCAGTCCTTTTCTGACACTGGTGCTACCACACTATTATCCAGCAGGGAAGACTCCCGACTGCGACCTTCCATCTGTAAAGCTGTGTGTCCCTGGGGTGCTGGGACGATGCATGGCACAGCATGGTAAAGGAGGCGGCTCTGTCCTGACATCATCATTATGTCCCCACTGTGCATGTACATGGCAGTGGGGGCGTCCTGTCTTTGGATGCCACCTAGGAGAAAGATGGCTGACTGCCCAAAACTATCAGAAAACACAACAGAGAGTGAGGTGGAGTGAGACACTAGTCTGTTTGCCACTTAAGAATGCATGGCTAACAAATGTTTACAGCGAAACACAGATAAAACTGAAGTCTTTATCATAGATAGTATAGCTTCTAAACTTGCTCAGTGTATTGACTCTCTTTCTTCACCTGTACAGTCTAATCTCAATCAAATCTCACTGTAATATTTGTCCTTCAATCAATATATTAACAACACTGCCAAATTCAGATCTGTTGTATCACAATCTGACTCACTTTTTATATCACCCTAGCTAGACTACCATGAGTCCTCACATCAGTCAATCAATCAATTAATCAATCAATCTTTATTTGTATAGCGGCAAATCACAACAAATGTCATCTCAAGGCACTTTACACATAGAGCAGGTCTAGACTGTACTCTTTCATTTAATATAAACAAACTTGGTGACAGCAGCAAGGAAGAAGTCCCTTTTAAACAGGAAAAAAGCTCAGGCAGAACTAGACTCATATAGATCCCCCATATCATTTAAGTCTTCTCATCAGGGCTAACTGTCTGTCCCTCACTCTCAACTGAAAAATAAAAAAAAGCTGTGGTTCTGTCACTGTGGAAACTTCTTCCTATAGATATACAGTCTGCTCTCTGTTGTTGCCTTTAAGCAGAACACTCAGTTATTCTAACTGGCCTTCGTCTCACCTCCTGCTGGATTGTGTCTTTTGTGGCTAATGTTTTATTGTTTACTTTTTTTTTAAAACTCTTCTTATGTTTGTGAAGCACTTCATGACTTGCTCTGTAAAGGGTGCTATACTCAATAAACATTACTTACTTTTTCTTTACCATATTACAACAGCCTGATTTGCTGATACAATACAAACAAAATGACTATTACAGCATTCTAAAAAACATATTCCCTTCTTATTCTTCTCTCTTACCTGAATGACAGCAGAGGTTGACTGTGATCCAGTTCTGATTCATCCACATGTATTCCCAAAGAAGAATTAAATCTGTAGTAGTTGAGGATTCCAGCTTCTGCATTGAACCCTGAGAAGCCACAGGCGCTTGTTATTTGGTGGGACAGGAAGTGGAGATCAGCCGGAAAAGGAGTGTGATGGCTCACAGAATAAGTCTGTGAATGGAACAATAAAGAAAACGTTTAAAATTCTCTGCTGTTGTTGTGAAAGCCAGGAGTGGATACTGACAGTTCTGTTGTTTGTGGTCACATTTCAACATTTGCAGAGCACTGATTGTGTAGCACATCACATCTATTGATTTACAGTCTGATGGGCTGTACTAAGTTGGTGGTGACACCAGTGCTTGCATACCACCAGGATTTCAAATGCTACAAACTAAAAGTGATAAATAAATGTGGAAGATTTCTATTTTTATGCTACAGGTTTGATGTAAAAGAATATACTGACTAATAGGGGTGGGAAAAAATCGATTCATGTACATATCGCAATTTTTTATGGAGTGATTTTAAAAATCGATTTTTCTCCCTGGAATCGATTTTTATTTTATTTTAGAGGCTCTATTTTGGCCAAGTTATTTTATTACCTTACAGCACTAGCTCAGAGAGCAGTGTTTATGTGCAGTATAAGGTTTTGAAAAACTGTTTAATTTGAAACATTTTAATTTCATGGCTCACATTTGTGCTGTTTTTGCTTCTTTTAGAGGCTCTCTTTTGGCCAAATGTTTTATTTTTATCTTACAGCACTACTTCAGAGAGCACTGAGTAGTCAGAGCACTTTACTTATTATTTAAAAACATATTGGTTAATCTAATTCATTACATTAAGTTAATTATATTAAAACTAGCCCACATTTGTGCTGTGTGGACATTTCAATTCATTTTTTATCTGTAAAAAATTTGTCTCAGTTGAAATAAATGTCAACTTGTTTGTTTTTTAAGAAGGAATAGAAAATTGCCATTATTGATTATATCGTATCGCAATACTTGTAGAATCACAATTATCAAGTATCGTGATACAAATCGAATCGGCACCTTAGAATCGTGATACAATCGAATCGTAACCAAAGCATATCGTCCCACCCCTACTGACTAACTGTATATCTATGATTTAAATATAGGTATGTCATATTTAGTTCACTAAACTCTACACCAAATACATCCTCCCTACAGGAGCCTCTAACACAGCAGGATGCATTGCTTACTTTAGTATCCCAGTTGTAATGGTAGCCCAGCGTGACCCAGCGTAGCTTCTCCAGTAGAGTTTTGGGCTCTGCCTTTCCACAGGAAGGAAGACTGGAGGCGATCAAACACAGAACACACTTACAGATGTAGGCTGCTGGTTCCTGGATGAGTACACTGTAAACTGTGGTCTGAAATTTGAAATACCCTAATCTGTTTGTTAGTAGTGAAAATAGCAACTTTATAAATGTGTCAATTCCAGCTTTGAGTATAAGAAGATCATTAACACCTGGGAAGGTCTGAGTTCTGATAAGGTGGAACTTCTTTTGGTCAAACTAAAAGTTGCATTTCCATATTTAATACAAGTTTTATGTTGTAAAATGTGCTGTGTTCTCCAGAAAGACTTTTACTTTTGTTTCTGAGTCTGCTGCTCTGCATGAGGTTTAAAAGTAAGAATAACTAAACTAATTAAAACCAACCCAGAATATTTCACAGTGCAATAAACTTGATGGACAAACTATATTAAGGAGACACCGTTTCTATATGACTGCATTTCTTATTCTTTAATTTACTGTACTGACACATATATACTATACACCATATCTGTACAGTATGTCATCAACCAGCTGATTTACCAGTTGCTCTGTTGCTGAGTTAATATATGATTGTTTGCTGTCTTATGGTATGACAAGATGTGTCCAGTATAATGTGTGACGTGTTCAGGATAGCACAGCACAAAGACTGGAAGCAGAGAGAAACAACCAGACCAACTCCATCAAAAATCTAAAATACAAAGAAGCCTGAGGATTAAGCAACTGGTGTCCCTTTGCTTTTACTTAATAAGCTTTAAGATGAGACATGACTACCAGTCAGTGGTCCAGCTTTTGGTTCAGATAGAGGCAATCTAAGTGAAAAGTAAAGAAGGTCTCACCTGAGGCTGTGTGCACTCTTGCCCCAGATGTCCTGGGTCTCAGTGGGAGACATGTGCATGTCCAGGTTGCAGACATTGGGCTTCTGAGTGTAAGTCTTCAGACACTGTGTGACCCAGAAAGGCTGAGAACCCAGCAGGAAAGGGTTGGCTATATAGATGAACCCTGAAGAGCACATGAGCGAAAAATCACAAGCTACATTTCAACTACAGGAACTTTTCTGAGGTACTGAGAACCTTTAGGAGGAACTCAGTTCCCACCACCATGCCTTATTCAATTTACAAACACCAAAAGCAACTTCAACTCCCACTCCTGGTCCTGTGTGTTCAAATGTAGACTATTGGTGCTTAGTATGGGCTCAGCTCACTTGGAACCTCAGCAGAGCAGGTACTAATAAAGTAGCAGGTACCAGGTATTATCCCTGATGGAAAAGCAAAAAAGAAACGAGTCGAGCCGAGTTCTGCTAGAACTGTATATTGGAAAAGCTCCATATGAATAGCTGCACATCTGTCCAGTGGTTATTGCTGTTGACCATGGTCTGTTACTGCAACAGTGTATTCAAGAGCACTGATTCTAACATTTTATTAGAACTAAACTTAGAATAAATGAAAAACCAGGACTGATACACTGAACTGAACTTTGCTGCCTCAACAATAGCACTGATAGATTGTTCCAAAGACAGCAGAACAAATGACTAACTCATAACTGCTCAGAACTGAATTACTGTATAGTAAAATGTTAATAAAAACCTGAAACAAGCCATCATATCTTTCTCCTATCAAAGTAGAATAAAATAATGTAAAGCACAACTAGTGTGTACTGTTATAGGGCTGGGTGATCTCATATCCTGATATCCTGATGACATTTTAATTGACTGAATGAGTAGTTGGTCCATGCTGTATCTACAGGTCACTGTTATTACCTGGGTATCCCTGCAGGCCAAAGGCTCTCCAGTCTCTTACAGGTCGTAGTCCAGCTCTACCAGCCTCCACATCACTCACTGCAGCAGGGTCCAGTTTAACTGGAACTATCTGTCTCACACAGACACAGACACACACACACACACAGACACACACAGACACACACAGACACACACAGACACACACACACACACACACACACACACACACACACACACACACACACACACACAGTTTTACTATAATGGCTGATGTAATGATTGAGTCTAGTCACTGCTTTTTCTCCCAATCATTCCCTTTTATATCAAGTATAGAAAACAGACACTCTATGATATCAAACCAGAGGCCTGTACTACGAAGCTGGATTTTCTCTTATCGAGGTAACTTCAGGGTTAACCCTGGGTTTTCCGTCCTAGGAAGCTGGTTCACTTCTTACCGGGGTAAATCACCATGGTAACTTATGCTGAACGGCTAACCTGCTCCGGAGCAGGTTATGTTCTGGATAAGAGTTTTTAGGGAGATGCAATCCTTTAGATGTCCCCGATGACACCCTATACGAAAGGTACAGAATGATTTTCAAGCGACATTAAGTTAGTTTAATATTCAACATTCATTTGACATTCAAAATACAAACCTATTATGCGCTTCAGCCATTTGAGTGAATGATGTCAAACTAACTTTATGACATTCAGACTAATATCCCTCATGTGCAACCAGGCTTATTTTTCAAATATATCTTTTTGTCAATGTTTTACATATACAATAAATAACCTTACCACCACTCCAGTTTCAGAACTTGTGTCAGGAAACCTGACAAACTTAATGTCTGCAATTTTCTGCCAGCATTCCTTCCTGGCTTTTGCTGCAGCAACAGTGTTGCTTTTGGCCTGGATGATGTGTTTGAATTCTTCATATTTTTGAAGAATAATTGTCTGCTCCTCCATGGTAAAGTAGTCTGCTCTGCAGGGTTTCTCCATGTTTGTGATTGGTCAGACGCTGCAAACAC
Source organism: Scomber japonicus (assembly GCF_027409825.1). Taxonomy (NCBI): domain Eukaryota; kingdom Metazoa; phylum Chordata; class Actinopteri; order Scombriformes; family Scombridae; genus Scomber; species Scomber japonicus. Next base: position 28,609,075 of record NC_070587.1, on the reverse strand, counting down.
CACCCCTTTACCCTGGGTTCAATTACTGAGTTGATAACCAGCTTCATAGTACCGCTTATCAGGATTGCGAATGTAACGGAGAGATATCCCGGGTATGTTAATCCAGCTTCGTAATACCGGCCTCAGGTCAACAGTTCAGACACAAACACAACCTTTGTGAAACTTTTTCAATGCACTATAGAGTAGTGAGGTTCTACACTGGTTTGTGATGATGTTGCATTACACTTTACTGTCAGATTTCTCCAAGATTTTTCCACTCTGATTTACATACGGAGACAAGATACACAAAGGTTTTGACTTAAGCTTAACAATGTTGTTTTTATCTACTAACTCACACCGCTGCTTAAATGAACACTGAAACTAGAAGAAATGATCAGGATCAACTTTATGAACTCTTGTTGTTTACCAGCTCAGAGATGAGCTATCTCTGCCTGAGGTCAACACAGCACACACACTGGCAAAAAAGAACCCAAAAAAAAAATCATTCTCTCAAAGAGGGTAGGAAGTGGATAAATGTGTTTATAAGAGTGATTGGACAAATAAATAGAGAGTGAGAAGGAGGCAGTAATGCATGGAGGAAGAACATTTAACAGCATCTTGGATTTTTACTGTGATCCACAGCCAGTATTATTAGTCCATTCATTTGTTCCTAATGAATTGATGTCATTGATTTGTGTTTCTGTTTTCATTGATGCTTTTATTAAATAGCAGCCCCCAGTTGTGTCTGTGCAGTTATAGATGGAACTGTGTGTCATGGCTCCTAATGTCAGCTGTTTCTTACAGTAGTACTTCGTTTTTCTTTGTATGTTGAATATAGGTAGCTACTGATGTGATAGAATGTCTAACATACTAGAAGTTCATTTGAACGATAAAACCTCTGTACTTCTGTTCTGTCCATCATCACCTCTTCCTTCATGTATAAGAGCAGCTTGGTATGTAATGTATGCTTTCACATAGTGTTGCTTTTAAAAAGCGTCTTTATAAATGTGAGTGTTTAAGTGTGACCAGGACACACACACACACACACACACACACACACACACACACACACACACACACACACACACTCACCTTGTCGCTCGGCACACCTTTGGAGAAATCAATAGCATCGCTGAAATCTGGCGGAGGGTTTTTACGCCTGTACAACTTGAATATTTTCCTAAATGCATCTTCTCCAGTCTCCAACATGGAGGCTGCCATCTTGGACATGACGTAACTATTTTAGTGATTTTTGCATTAGCGCCATCATGTGGGTTGGAGTGAATAGAAGAACGGTTATTACAGATTGACTTTCCCTATTCCAGAGGTAGGCTAGCTTTTTGACATGGAGTGGCAGTTTTTAATGTTCTTGTTATGAGTGTTCAAATCTTCAGTTAATTTATGACACACAATACAAAAACATTGATACAGCCCATATGCAAGAACATTTGAAAGATATTTCCTGTTATTCACAGCATGGGAGTAGGAATGCATCTAATTTTCAAAACACCGCTTTCAGTAACTCATTTAAAACATATTGCACTGGGAGGAAATGTCAAAACAGAGACTACAGTGCATCAAACAAAAAATATATTATATCAGAAGGCTGCCATTCACATGAAACATCCAAATCAACATTTTAATTTTGGAAGCTGACTGATGTATTCCTGTGACAGATGTGCTCTATAGGCTAATGCTGGTGGAGGGAGGCCCAGAGTGTGTGGTGCATTTCAACAGACTTAAGCCCTATACTTCTCCTTTAGTAACAGGTGATCCAGTGTCCCAGAGGGCTGACCGATCCATCCCCCAGCCAGCCAGACTCCAGAGGCAACGGCGCCCAGAGGTGCAGCTTGGTGCCAGTTGGGTCCACCATCGCCATCCAAGTCAGGACGGCCGGACAGCAGTGGGACCGTCAGGAGGACAGGCGGATGGGAGCCGCGCTTTGAGGGATGCTGGAGGCACACAGGAGGGGCCATCAGGGGGCTCATCGGCCTCTGGACCAGCGCCATCCTCCAGCGTGACTGCACCCTGTCCGGGTCAACAGGAGCGAGGACCTCCGGGAGGCTCATCATTAATTGAGGAGGGACGTCCAGCACGCCAGCGGAGACCACCAGTTTGGTCTCGAGATTATCGGATGTCATCATAGGGACTCGAGGACGAGTCTTTTACGTCAAGGGGGGGCGCGCACAGGGGAGTTAACCCCATAGACTAGGAGGGGAGGCTGAGTGCCTCCTGTAGCCAGACTTAGGGTCCACATTAGAGAGTGCTGGGCTGCCACAGCTCCCTGTGTAACACTGACTCTGCTGCCTGCTGTGCTTGCTGCTGCTTGCTGCTTCTGCTGCAGCACTGACTCTGCTGCTCGCTGTGCTTGCTGCTTCTGCTGCAGCACTGACTCTGCTGCTCGCTGTGCTTGCTGCAACACCGCATCCAGTTCCTGCCTTCGCCGTCCAGCGAAGCCGTTGCCCCGGTGAGTTGGACGGCGACATAAACTCAGACCCCGGGGGAGGGTCTCGCCTAGAGGGCGAGTTAAGTAACATTACACTTACAACACACATGTTCATTTTACATTGTGTAATGTGTTGTCTTATTATTGTATGATTTTAATAGTGTGAGGGAGAAGTTCTTGGGGGGTAGTGGCAAGTCGTGGGCGGGACATTTTATGGTTCTCCTTGGTGTGTGTTTGCAGTGCCTTAAGAGGGTGTAGCATGCCTTTTGCCTTATGCTAAAAGTTTAGCCGTGTGTAGTGATTCTTCAACTTAGCGTGCCGTGTTCCCCGGTGTGCCTTAAAGCAGTGACTAGCCCTGTGTGTAGTGGTTCTTCAATTGTGTGCTGAGATCCAACTTAAAGGGAGCCTATGTGTTTCCCCTCGACTGTCATCCTGACCTTGCCGTAACTCTCCATTCCTTTTTATGAATTACTCTTGCTGTTAATAAAGATTGTCCTTTTTGTACGCCACTCTCTCCACGGTGTGTTTGTTCAAGGTTCTGACATTCCTGGCATTCGTTGCCAAAGGTAAAACCCATTTATATTACACTATGTATGTATCCTAACCCAGCTGGAGCATCAGAATGATGATCTTCCATCCTCATCATTCTCTGAGGCCAGTTATTGGGCTCTCTGTGTAATTCATAATACACTGCTATGTTATTAGTATTATCATTGTTGTTGTGTTACAATTGTTAGGGGAGCCTGAGGACAGTTGCAACACTTTTTACATTACTCTCAGTTACTCAGAAACTATCTGGACTAGGTCCACCAAACCTTTACATATTAAACTCACACATGGCTGCTAATTACCCATACCATTTAAATATGGTTACATATAACATATCAATCACAATATTGATTTAAATAGAAAAATTCAGATGTTGCCATGACCCCTGTAACAATGGGATTATTCCGCAGTGTTGTTTACACACGGACTGCATTAGTTGAAGCACCGCACATGTGCAGATGTTGTACCTGCAATGAGAACAGATGGCATTGTAGGAGTGAGTTAAGTAAAATGTTAAATAAAGTTCTCTGTGAGTAAGGGTAATACTCAACCGTCCAGTTTGTATAGTCTGGAAGAGGCAGAGCAAACTGAAACAACCCAAAACATGGGGACGGTTGCAACATATTAAAAACACATTCAATTTAACTAATTATTATTTATTTAGTAATATTTATCATAGGCCTACCTTGTGTCAATGTGCAGATGTTACTGAAGCTATTAAAACTTCAGTGTGAGAAAAGAAGAATAGAATAATTTGCTTGGTCCTCTGAGAATACTTTTTTGCTGGTCCAGTACCCTGCAAGCGGTATCTTATTTGATGTCCCGCTTGCAAGTCTCTCTCTTTTTTGTGGAACCTGAATAATGTGGTGCGGCATATGTCGAAGGCCTTGGCTACTGCCCTGACTGATTTGCCCTCATCTCTTACAATATCTGAGGCTCGTTCCAAAATATTGAAGGGAACCCCTCTGTTAGTGACTCTCTTCCGCACTCTTGGCATACTGAAAACAAACAGAATACAATTTCTACTTTTAGATGATTTATTTACTATAGGACAACAAATAAATGGACTTTTCTCCTGTTTTCACAGGAAAATTTATGTGGCTAGTTTGTCACATAGCACAACAAATACAGCAATAATTTCTCACTTTTGCTCAATTAGATATTGAATTATTTTGTTTATCAATAGCATTAGTCTCTCATTGTCTTATAATATAATTGCCAGTTCTGTTCATCATGAGCATAGGCGCAATAAAATACATGAATTGTGCCTATTTTGAACTTACAATCTTCAAAAATACTGTTTTGTGGTCTGTTTTGATATAACTAGTCAACTTAGCATGGGGATAGTTGCAACTGTTGCAACTGTCCCCATGGTATCAATCATGACAAAACATCATGTGCTAGCCAGCCACGCTGACATTGACACATGCTAACCATGTCACTGAATAGTCAACAACACAATGATTCAAACTAGGTAAGTTTGGATTCACTCATACAAAAGGTCAGGACAATATGACAAAAATACAGCTAATGAAAAAAGCTACTTTCATACCTCCAAAACAACTTTTCTTGATAAAAGCAGGACCAGATGCTCAGTATGGCCTCTCTCTTTTTGGTGGGTAGGGGGTCTAACTGAGCATGTGTAATGTGAGTGTCATCGCTCTGCCATGCTTCTGATTGGAGAAATAAGACTTGTTGCAACCATCCCCTGTTGCAACTGTCCCCAGTCTCCCCTACTACTTAAATGTAGCCGACTATTTGCTTCTGTAAAAGTTTTGTTGTCACTTCATCATGACCCTTGTCAGTTTTTAGCCAACTTTGATCAACCCATTTCTACAAGTTGTACATCTCATTTTCTTGTAATTATACCTTATTTTTGAGTGAACCCAGCAGAAATGAGGAGTTATATTGGATTTCCCCAGGTCAAACATGTCTGGTGCAGTTCTACTGACAGAGAACAGAGAACAAACAATGAGCAAAACTATTTTATTCCAAAAGAAAAACTGTAGTTTTAACTGTAACTACCCGGTCTGTGTGTGTGTGTCACTGTCACAACACTGACCCATAGCCCCATTTCACCGTCTAGTGGTCCAATTTGAAGATTCTATGAATTTTAATAAAACACCCACAATACAATGAGGCTGCGAGGGAGGAGGAAAGAATAATAATGATAATGAAAGGAAGACAAACATTGCAATATTTAAAACAGGCCAGAAGTCATTTCTTGTTAGCTGTCTGCTCTTGCACTTGCATTGTTGTCCAATCAGACTTCAGATTTGGGGCTGAGTTATGCTTCAGTATCAACATGTCCTACCACATATACCAGTGTCCACCTAGTGAGAAATCACATGTATTGATAGTTAACTCATAACAGCCTCACCAGATGGAAGAGTGAAAAGTTACTAATGCTATAAAGGGGAGGGGGAGGGGGTGGATATGAGGGCATCAGACTAAATAAAATGTCTTTGCAGGGAGAATTTCATAGTGTTGTCCTTAACAGTTGTGTTAAGAATAGAAGAAAAGTGAACTACAGACGTTAAAACCCTGACCTCCACACAGCTGACCAGGGTGAAGTGGGAACAAATTTCAGATTGTTGGTTTAGGACCCCCTTCCACCTTCTGCATTCAATGCTAGATGTATCCTAACTGTTTTTTATGTATTTATCAGACTCTCTGTGTATGACACCAATATGTTATTCATTATTAACAGAGATAATACATACTTACCATCTGAGTTTCCTCCCATTAAAATAGTGGGCTACTCTTTGCTCTCAGGCATCAGCAGAATGAAATGTACCAGCATCTTGTAATTACTACTGGTGGCAGCAGAGGTTGCTGTTACTGCTGCTCAGCTAAAGTTACATTAAAGTCTCACTTTAACAGCCAGCAATTAAACACATGATTTATTACAGTGCACAACTCAAAGTAGACTTATCTCTAAGAGGTTAGAAGTTACTGCAGCTTGTCAGTGCAGCACTGTTATAAGCTGATTTAGACCTTAAATGATTGAAATAACTTATTCATACAAACTCACTTTATTTAGCTTTGATTTGTCTCTTTCTGCATAGAGAGGGTTTTCTATAATTGAACATGGACAGAATACTAATTACATTAATTTGGGTAGACAGTCAAGTAACACATCTCAACCTTATGGAAATTCAGCATTTGTGTTCAAATGAGAAAAAAAGCTGTTGCTGAACCAGACAGAGGAAAGAAGCACAGAAGCACTGAGTCATGTTGGCTGGAGATGGGAGCTGTGTCAAGTAAAAGCAGAAGGCAGCAGATGGGTGTTGTTGAGGGGTAACAGTCGGTGTTTAGTTAAGGACCTGGTTGCTAGGTTACCAAGAGGGTAGGTCCCCTGTAGAGTCACTCTCATCAGAGCCCCTGACTGGGCAAACATTCTGCTGGCCAATCAGTGACACATCTGGTTGAATGTCCTCCTCGTCTGACTGGACCAGAGGCTCATCACTCTCCTCACTGGCCACTTCCTCTTCTTGCACCCATGCACTGTCCTGGTTGGACAGTTGGTTGCTTGTCAGAGGGTCTTGGTTCATCGGGCTTCTCAGAGATTCAGAGGAGGACACGAGGTCTGGACCTGTTAATGAGACAACTATCATTCTCAGTGGACTAGAGCCACCTAGAGAACTCATCATTTAGGAATTCAACCTGACACATGTGAGTTATGTGTGTTGCATTAACATGAGAGACAGATGAACTATTTAAGCTATTTTCTCTCCACCTACCTGAATAATAACTGCACAGCCATTTACCTGCTGTATCATTGCAATTGATCCTTTGATCATTTAAGTCCTGTCAGGAGAGCTGAGTGCTATTTTAAACTGACAAAGTTACTCACTCTGTTAAGTTACAAGGTTGAACTTACATTCATCAGGTAGCCAACAACACAACTAAATATACATGCTAGATGTGAACTGTACGCAACTCTTGCAATGACAACATAAAAGGCAAGCAAAAATGTGGAGACTGTATGCTACTGTATATTGTCAGGTTGTGGAGTAGCTGAGCTTGGGTTACCTGAGGTCAGTGATGATACAGCACTGATGTCATCACCAGTGGAGTTGAGGAAGTCATCCAAAGCCTCCTGGTCTGATGTGTCAGTTACTGTCATCTGGTCCAAGACACACACATCAGCTCCTGTTAGTTCTGCACACACACGCACACGCACACACACACAAAAAAAAATTATAACATAGTCTTGTACAGTTTTCCACTACATCACATGATGTGTCTACATTGCTTCATAAAGCACCAAACACAGACTGTAAAAACAAGGGACTTCATTTTACATTCAGCCGTACCTCATAAACTTGTTTCATTTAATCTTCATTTCAAAATCCCCTGATGTTTTCACATCATAGATGATAATCCACAGCATTAAAACAGTTTTACAGATACAACATTAAAGTCAAAGTCAACTTTATTATCCCAAAGAGAGAAATTCAGGTTGTCAAAGTGAAACTCATGTAGGCTTTGTTGGTGAGCAGCATTATACTGTAACAGGAGGACGACATGCATTCTCTAATCTATCAGCATTAGTGTAGAAAATGTCCTCCACTTCTACTTCTACTGATGACATGCTAGAAATAATAGTGACTGACCTCTGTGCTGTAGGTGTCCAGTGGACAGGTATTGTTCCATGTCTTGGTTAAAGGCTTCTTCATAGACTTTCTGTCGCTCTCTTAGTTTCTGCTGCATGGCCTGCTCCAGCTCTGCAACCTTCTGAGCATGCTCAGAGTTCAATTCCACTGCAAACAGGAAAAACTATTATTTTAGAATCCCCTTTCATCGCCATATACGTATATATAGTAGCCTTAACATTACTGTGTGTTGTTGACGTTAGACACTATCTCAGGCCTGTATTGTGGTGGTGAATTGCACAATAGTGAACGTACAAAAGAGACATATACTATTCACAGTACTATAATAATCCCAACTGTGTGTTGAAAAACAGTAATGCTTCATGATAGTACAGCAGCTCACCTTCCAGTGCCTCAACGTCCCTCCTGTAAACACACAACAGAAAAGTTCCCATTAATACAAAAACATGTTCACACAAGTTAGCATTATCACATAAGTTATTCTGTCTCTCCAGTTCTCTGACTAAACACACAGTGAGATGTTTCATTGTCCAGCAGTGAGTTTGAGTGTCAGAGCACAACCAATCCATTAAAGGGCACATTTATGGTCTGATTAGAACGGATAGCAGACATACTACTTTGAATGGAGCTGCTCTCTTGTCCAGAAATATGGCTTTTAAGTTTATTAGTCAACCAAAACCATGACAAGCCACAGTTGTCTGAGCAGTTACCTTCCCCTAACCCCAAAAACTATGTCATACCTACCCTTTTTAAATGTTTGTTAGGGTAGGTATGAAGCCACTCCGAGAAAGGTCTCAAGCCTAAATGCATTAGTCTAATAATATGTTAAGTTGACTGAGTGCTTGCGGCAAAAACTGAGACCAAAAATCCAATATGCAGTCCAGGTGTGTGTATTTACAATGTACAACAGCAGCAAGATTGACAGTGCAGGCCTGGTAAAAAGTTAAAAGACAGGACAGGACACAGGTGAATAGTAAAAGACATGAATCTCATACCTCTTCTTTTTTTTATAGACTTCTAGTTGGTTGATATGATGTTGTTTGAATGTCTGTTGTTCACACTGACAACACAGAGTCTCCAAGAATACCAGTCTGCTCTCCATCTCCTCAAAGTCACCTTCCAAATGAGCTAGAGAGAGAGAGAGAGAGAGAGAGAGAGAGAGAGAGAGAGAGAGAGAGAGAGAGAGAGAGAGAGAGAGAGAGAGAGAGAGAGAGAGAGAGAGAGAGAGAGAGAGAGAGAGAGAGAGAGAGAGAGAGAGAGAGAGAGAGTTCATAATGAGTTTTACACATTACCCCAAAAATCAAAAATATGTCTACAATTTAATTAACTAGCTAAATTTCACAGCATTTATATATGTATATATATATATATATATATATATATATATATGTAGGATGGTTTGTTATAGCTGGATCACCCTAAGTACAACATACTTCATTTTAAGGCAAATGTGGTTTAAAGCTCTACTAATACTTTTGATGTGAAGAATGAATGAACAGTTACATAGGAAACACATCCTGAGCTGCATGACCTAACATTATGGTACCATATGTTGCTTCTACTGGTACTATTGATAGATTTCATACCTATAGATGCAGTGATGGCATCAAGTTCACAGATGAAAGCAGGCAAGCTCTGCAGCTGTTCCTGTAGTTGTGCCAGAGCTGTTCTTCTTCTCTCCCAGTGTGCTGAGAGCATCACCATGTCTCCATCTACTGCCTAACAAACACAGCAGACAAGAACTACTGGATGTTTCACATGTTAGTAGAAACATTTAGAATATGATTATACATTTATAAACAAACAGTTCCTCTCACTGCTTCAAAAAAAGTCAATTAGTCAATGATTGAAAGACATCTTATTTTGAAGCAGCTAAAGCTTCCTGTAGCCTCAGCTGTAGATTTTTCTTTCACTGGTAGTGTTATTTATGAGAAGGTCCCTGTTTGTTTGTCTCATACATCCACATGATGATGCTTGTTCCTGCCAATGACTTCACACCATTCAAAGTGTTTTATGAAGAAGGAAATGGAGGTCAGAAGTCACTGGACATTTTGCTATTAAATGTTTGTTTGGCAGCTGTGTGTAATTTCACCATTAGTTCAGCACAAAAGAGCTAAAACCTGGCTCAGATTTGTCAATCAATATGAGAGGTGAACATGCAGATTCCAAAGGCTTACCAAATAAACATCAACAGTTGGGTTCATTCTAAAAAAGTAGGTGCACACAAAAAACTAGAAGCACTTTGTGTTCAAGGGACTACATCTCCCATACACTTCATCTATACTGATGTAAACCTAATCAAATTAAAGTTGAGTCATGGCACTGTCATGTATTATCCATTATTTTATTTGAATACACTGAATCACACAGCCTAAAGATTTTTTAAAAAGTCGAAATAATCTTAAAAGATGATGATGACCGATGATGAATATTCTCCCACAATAAGTTATAGGTTTGATGTATTTGCTGAAAACATCCACACAACATCTGGTATCCAACTATCCATTTTTTAGAGGACACTTGCATGCTGAGAGTCATTAATGGTATTTAATGAAGTCATGTGATCCTACCTCTGCAGCCTGAGCATAGTCTTTAGTTCTTTTATGGAGGAGAAACCAACTCTCCTCATACCTGCAGAAACACATGTACATATACATTAACACACACTCTGTGTACAGCAAAGCCATATAATATGGAAACAATTTAATTTGTGTGTGTGTGTGTGTGTGTGTGTGTGTGTGTGTGTGTGTGTGTGTCCCATCAGGAAGTTGGTGGTATGTTTTCTACATGAGGTGTTTATTTCTTAATTTATTAAAAAAGATGTTTGATCTGTCACACAGATTGTTGCTACAACAGCATATTGAACATTAAAAACATACTGATATGTTAAACATAAATAAACCTCAGTATGACCATCATACCTATACAGAGACATACATGAGTTATCTCAGCTGTTCTCTGCACAGAGCTGAGCAGCTCACTGATCGCTGGTGTTAGTGATTTATGTTTTGATGAATATTATATTTTATCTGGTTTACTATTATTATTTATCTGGTTAATTATGAGATATGAACATGAATATTCTGGTTTGAATTATGAGTTGAATTGATAACAATTATGAAATTTAATTAATTTTGATTATTTGATGCCTCACCTCCGCCTCCACTCTATAGACTGCTGCTGATGTTGTTTTTTGTTTTGTTTGAATGGATGGAAAAGAAAGAAGTGAATTGATTTGATCTGTCACTCCATGCTGCAGTATGAAACAACTAAGTTGGAAGCTTTTTGGAAATAATTATCTTGAACCAGAGGAGAGAAGTGTTTGGATTTCATGGTCTTTTAAAAACAGACTTTGACAGACATGGATGCATGTAAGCAGAGAGCCAAGAGCATCTTTTATAAGAAACGACTGTGCTTATAACTGGTGTATTCAAAGTTTATTAATATTAAAAATATAACATGTCCAAATTCAGCACTCCCTTTTCTCCAGCAATGCACAAGCCAGGTGTGGAGTTGATCAATGAAACAATTCAAGAGACATGTGAAGGACATACAGACATACAGAGATGCCTTTCTTCAGTAGATAGATGGAAGTTCTATATTTAATGTAACTGTAGTCTATTCATCACACAGTAAACATGTTGTCTCTATGACAGACATTAGATCTTCAATAAATTAATACTTAAAACACCTTTAGCAGGAATCAGACTACCAACCTCCTGACTAGAAATATTCAGTCACATGTTTGTCATGTGACTTATATGTTCAAACAATCACACACACACATGCTTGATCTGAAAAAAGATAGAGACAAACAATTGTTCGAGTACTTTGTGTACATGTGTACGTGTGACTCCTCTCTCCCCTAATGGTGTGTGTGTGTGTGTGTGTGTGTGTGTGTGTGTGTGTGTGTGTGTGTGTGTGTGTGTGTGTGTGTGTGTGTGTGTGTGTGTGTGTGTGTGTGTGCGTGTGTGTGTGTGTGTGAGAGAGAGAGTGTTAAACCTGTTGAGGATTTCCAGTCCAGCGCTGAAGTAAGGAAGGCTTTCTTCAAACCTGAACAACAGCAAACTCAAATGGAGTTCAGTCAGACTTTAAAATGTTGAACTTTATTTTTCTATTTTTAAAATAGTGGGTCATTTTGAGGGGTAAAGGGCAATTAAAAACAAGCTGTTATACCACCATTACCACCTAACCCTGTTTCTATTCAAACTGATACAGGACAGCGTTCTGCTCACCTGGGCTTCCTCCTGATTTTGGTTTCTTTTGATTTGTCTCCAAGAGTTTTAAAGCTGGAGAGGGGAAGAGGGGAGGGGAGGGGAGGGGGCAAAAAGAGAAGAGTCAGTTCAGCAAGAAGGTGAGTGTGAAGGCCTTTGCACACAAAGTTAAAACTAGAGCTGTCCCTTGAGAGTTGGTTAGTCAATGAATCAGTGGAGAAGTCTTCTTGTTCTTGTTTATGGTTTCCTGTTGATGACATGCTGCAGAACAGACGCCCCCCTCATGGTATTACATTCAGAACTACCTAAACAGCTAAGTACAGAAACTTTTGCACAGCACTGAATGAAACAACATCATCAGTGTGTGTGTCATTAGAGAAGCTGATGTGTGTCAGGTGTGTCAGGTGTGACAGATGTTAAAAAGGCCCACTGTGTCACTACATTAAAGAAAGGATGCTTTTAGACATCGCATTACTGACAAGGAAACATGAAATTATGATGATTATTATTTGCATTTATTTGCATTCTACGGAAGCCGAGAACGGCCATCCCCCTTTTTTCTTTTTTTTTGCACTGTTTTCTCGTTATAACGACTTATTATTTCGTTATCTCGATATAACGAAGGTCAGCAGTGATGATTGTGTGCTGGATCGGACCATCCTCATCTCAGCCCACGAGCATTCATTCATTCATTCATAGGCTAAATATAAATCGCTATTGTATCATATTTGTCTTAAATGAAGCTCCATTATAGCAGGTAAGGCACATCCTGACAGCTTGGAACATTACTGTCAGATACTGTTCCCCCTCTGTTTAACATGAAGGGAGGCTCACACGTCTTTCTAATTCATACTGCTGACTTCTTTCACCACAACAGATAAGTCCTGTGATTTTCAGGCCGATATCATCACATTTGATCATTTAAAGCAGGGGGAACGCATCCTGACAGCTTGAAATACTGCTGAGAAAACGATCTTTGTTATATCGAGATAACGAAATAATAAGTCGTTATAACGAGACAACAGTGCAAAAAAAAAAGAAAAAACAGTGCAAACATAAAAAAGGTGGATGGCCGTTCTCGGCTTCCGTAGCATTCCATACTTGTATTTTCTTTAAATATCATTTGTGGCGTTCAGGGCAGGACGGATATGTATGAACTCTGGCTCCACAGATCACATGATCGTCAGCTGAAAGCAACAAAGCAGGAACAGCTAGACCGACCAAGCTAGTGACCGCTGGGAAATAATACAAACAGACGTAACGTAGTCTGATGCTAGACATTTAAAAAAGGGCACACATGTAATATAAAATGTGTTTAAACTGACCATCTTTGCAACAGAAATATCAGCTACCACGAACACACAACTGAACCGAAGGAGGCTGTTTGACGATAGTTAGCCACAATAGCTGCTGATCAGATCCCTGCAGTGGAATGTCATACGAGTATCATCAAGTCTAAATACCACATACATGTAATGTAGTCATACAAAGATGGTTGTCCCAGAGAGCAAACTGAAGCAAACACAGAGAAAAACAAACCAACCCTGTTGTGAAATCCTGCTGGACCATGTGAAGTCTTTCTCTGAAGTTTTCAAACATCCTCTCAGTCATAAGCTTTCTGCTCTGATCTGAACCGTTTAAAACACCAGCTTTAATTAGCTGTCTACATCAGCCAACTATCTGCACTGTAGGACTGCAGTCACTGATTGAAGGGTTGGCAGGAAATGGCGTGAGAAACCCTGTAAACAGAAGACGCGCTCCATTTGACTGTGCCGGCGTGCCGCGTGTTTCATAGCGGCAAGGGCGGAGAAACCCTGGAAATGATTGTCCCTTCATATAAAGCAACACACACCTCTGCTTTTGACTTACTCGAAGGGAACATGTTAAATATCAGTCTCTATGTATGTGTAGACACACAGGGTCAAGGAAAGAACTGTTTAGCTCAACATTTCATTATTTAATTCAAATGAGGACAACACTTTATGCAACTATCACTAAAAGCAAACATTCATAATATAACAAATGTCAAATACAGTATTTGTGTATAAATATAAAAATGAAGGATGGATTGAATTTCAAATCTAGTTATTGAAAAAAAAAGATTGAGTCTAATCATTGGCTGTAAACAAAGTAATTATATAAGATATGTATCTGTTATTATGAATAAAAGGGAAAAGAGAGGTCTGATACACACACACATATATAAAATATTTAGTAGTAAGCTGACCATGCTTGTGCTCTTAGATACATACCTCATATGGCAAACATAGCAGTAATTATCCTGTATTCTGTTGTCTTTTAGTTTCACTCCCTTTTCACATCTCATACACCTGAATCTGCTAATATTTGGAGCTTAAAGGCTACATCCTTACATCCTGACTCTCATGTCTCTTGTGACTAGCTGTATACTGTTGGTTGCTACAATGACGTCATTCTATTCATTACTGACAGTAATGAATAGAATGATGTACCTCAGAAGTATTTAAAATCTATTTGACTTCTCTCTAAAGAGAACACACTGAGTGTATGTATGTAGCATAGCAAATGATGAATGGGTTCAATCAATCAGTTTATTTCAAACACAGTGTGAATGTTACCATCAAGAAGAGTTGAAATAAGTTGATACAGGATATACAGTGTATTATGGGTTAGAGAACCACACCAGTTCAACATTTTGGACAACAATGAATGCAGTCTCGATGTTTACTGTGATGCATAATCAAACAGTCTGTTAACATGGTGATATTGTAAAGAAATGAATAGAAACTGATTTATGGAAAATATATAAAATATATATCAAAATAGAAAGATTAGTTGTGAGTAAAGCATGTGTGATTTGTAGTAAATAGGGCATATGGTATTAACTTTTAATAACCTGTTATTCAAAGGGAAACTTTTGATGCAGTGTCTAATTTTTGAATTTTGAATTAGGTAAAAGCAGATGATGAAAAAATATATGAAGTGATTTTATTGCAAGTTGAAAATGTTATATTATACATGTACAGACTTTTTACAGTTGCTTTAGATGTCACCAGTCTTTTGATTTAAAAATGTGAGAATTTATGTAAGTCACCACATCTGTGAACTAAAAAACCTTGAGTCACGAGTACATAATGACAGAGATATAACAATTATAGGCCTTACTCGTAGCTTTAAAATGATTAAAGTTATGTACACACATTTCCTATGTATACAGTATGCGCTCAATTACTGTCTTATTGGAGATGCAGGAAGATCAACACTTCAACTCTCTGAAAAAAGTCACTTCCTGAAACTTTATCTCCTATAATGACTCTTTTTGACCCATTGGTTTTTGTTGTTTCTTTGATGATACATATGCAGCAGCAAACAATCTGATCTTCCATTCTGAACTGTTATAAATAACATGCTTTGCTCTTCTGGCCATCACAGCCATCACATCCATCCATACACAATGGTGATGTTGAAAGTTCTAATGATGCTAAATGTGTTATTAATATTGTATTCAATATGGATCATTTTGGTATCACTGTTGATACAAATACAGTTGATTATTGTGATTTGTCATCTCATCTACTAATGTCTTCTGTATAAGGCACCATTCATGTTTTATGATTACCATGGTTTCCAAACAGAACTCAGAACTTCACCAATAAACGTGTTTTGTTTTTTTTTTAGTTTAACAAGATAACTGTTTTAATAAACTGTCACATCCTCAGTTCTGTATCAACAAGCCAGTTTGTGCAATTGTCTGTGGTGATTTTCTACTGATAGCATTAGCATTGTGTGCCAATTTGATAACTCATTCTGTAATTAATTGTCAATGATCAATTTACAAAGTAAAGATCAAATCTTTAAAATCTTTTTAAAATGTCTATCAGGACAATATTTCTGAAACCTGAAACTCCTGCTAAGATCAACCACCTTAGTTCTACCTGAAAATGAAGCATTTTCCAGTATTTTGTTATTAACATTTATGGTTTCAGAATTACTACAATAAAGAACACATGGTCATAGCATCAAAACTTAAGTCATTTATTTTTGAGACAGACCAACCTGATGCATCAGTGCTGTGAAACCAATAAGGTATTTATTAATGGGATAGAATAAATATCTTGAGTGCATTTGTCTGCACCTATTCTATAAATCATATACTAACATAAATGAATAATGTTATCAAATGCTTTATAAGTTCTATGGCTGAGACAGGTTATAAAATGCAGAACATGATTTATGCAGTTATTCATAATATAACTTAACATGTCTTGGCCATAAATGAACATTTGGACAGTGTATAGGATATCATATGGACAAGCATGGATACAGTATAATAAAAAGTATAACCCATTTATAAATGTTTTTGTCATATAGCCATTTTACTGTGAAATGTGCAATATGAATAAATGCACTGACTGATTATTTAATACAGCCATCACTTTTAACTGCTCTCCTATTCAACTTTCCTAAAACCCACTTATGAGCAGGCTAATAGCACCTGATGTCATTTTAAAACCTGACGTCATTTTAAAACCTGACATTTCAATAATATCAACAATATTTAGTGTGGGGTTTGATACAGTCTCTTGCAGTCAATCATCTGAACAGTGAAGACCAGTTTTGTTCATGTATACTTTGCATGAGTAGTAGTTTGCAATTCCCTTCTGATAATACACAGCCTGGTAACAACAGTATGGCTGGCACCACAGAGACAACTGCTTCTGACTGCAATTACAGAGGAGAGGACAGGAAGTGTGTGTGGACAGGAAGTATGGATGCTTCTAATGTGCGTGTGTGTGTGTGTGTGTGTGTACATGCCACTAACTTCTGGTGATGATTTTACATGAGGAATCCTTGGGACATTTATGTCAACAATCTAGACATCCTGGAACAGATTAGGTAGGTAGGTTGATTCTTAGGTACTAAAATCACGATGCAGCAGGAAGCATCTGAAATCAGTGACTTTTCACCATATCCACTTAATAGCCTGTCTGCCATTATGTTGCTGTCTTCCAGTTATTCATTTTACTTTACTTATATAGAATTACCATATCCCACAATAATTGTTGAGAACAAGCCATAGTCACTACATCACTACCCAAGAGCCACCTGCCATCATCATGCATTGGCCATTATACAGTATCCAATGTTGTTCTAAATATTTCACAAATTGTCTTCAACATGAATGTGTGCATGTTTTCAGACATGGCTCAGATTAGCGCTTCAGAAGGATTCTAGGGCTGGTCCTGGTCTTAATGGCTGAGGTAGTAGACTTGGTCTGGGTAGGGCGCTTTGTAGAGCCCTTGGAAATACTCAAATAGCTATTATCCTTTGTTGAGCCCTCAACGGTAGCCTTTGAAGAGGCCTTTGCAGCACCTCTGGAATTATGGATAGAGTAGCTGTTGGCTGGTGAGGTACATTTGGTAATGTAGTTGCTAGTACCCTTTTTAATGCCCTTAGCAGTATGTTTGGCAGAATGACTGGCTGGTGGCTTACTGTGTATGTATGTAGATGTCACTGAGTTAATAGCAGCTTTAGTAACAGTAGTTCTAACAGTAGCAGCTCTGGCAACACTCCTAGAAACAGTAGTCCTGGTATTTGTGGATGAAGCTGGCTGATTTCTCTGGAGCCTTTTATCTCTCACATGTATGCATATGGCCTCGCAGACAGGGCTAAGGTCATAGTTTGTGATGTCATTGGTATGGTCGACCCTGTCCTGGTAGGGCTCCAGAGCAGTGACGCTCGCCAAACTTAACTTTGCAACATTGATCTTTTCTTGTATGTCTTCAGAAACACAACTGCGTCTTGCTAGACTCATCTCTCCACTATCACCACATCTGTCTTCTTCAAGTTCTTCATCATAGCTACTGCTGGCTTTATCCATAAGGTTCACACACGCCTCTCGAACATCTTTTTCACATTTAGTCTTCTTCTGTGGGGTCTCACCGACAGGACAGTCACTTTCTAATGGAACATCAACGTCATTGCACTGCAGTGTCCTGCACTTCTTTGAAGAGTTTTTGTCAAAAGGAAGTTGATTCAGAGGGTTAGAGCTGGTGTCCGGTGGGAGGCCTCTCCTTCTTCTGGACAACCTTAGAACCCCAGGGTTCTCATTTAGCTGTTTGATAACTGAGCCATTAGTCAATGGTATATGAGATGGAGTCCTGCATGAATTTCTTCCTGAGTTCTGAAGACTACTCAAGGTCTTGGGGTTGCTATAATAGTTAGAGATTGTTTGGTGGTTGAGAGAAAGGAGCTGATTGTGAGGCAGCTGGTGGTTACTGTGTCTGCTTTGGGGGTGACCTCTTGGTTTACAGGTATTGCTAGGTGTTGTGCAGGGCCCTCGGGATCGTCTGCTGCCAGCATCTGTGCTTGGCTTTAAGGGAGGGACCGACCTGACACAAGAGGTTCTATGTTTGGAGAGCCTGGTCACCACGGCAACCTGAAACACAGAAAGAGATCATGACAGCTCATCTTACAGCCTTATTACTTATACTAGTAGAAAACTATGAGCATGATCCTGTAAACAGGTTTGCTATCTGTTCTTTGAAGGCTCAGTGAAATGGCAATTCCGATCAATGATTAGCAACAAGACCTAACCATTTCAAAACATTGCATTGAGAAGTTGCAGCGATGTGAACAGGTTAGCTGCAGAGCATGTGAACTCTGCACAGTGGTGACATCATATTTGTTCACGTCTGTGACATATTCTATAGTTAATGTATCAATGCAGAAGTTGTGAGGTATGTTAATGTGTTGTTGCTACGGAAACATCTGTGCTTGCATGTCTTGCATAGCTTTGATGTGAATGTCCCAGTTTTAGAACGTTTCCTATCAGACATCAGGGATTCTTTTGCAAGTTTCATCCAGTTTTGTTGTGAATCCTTGATCTGATCTGTCCCTTAGAGCCCATCTTTAGCTCCTATAATGTGATTCACTTCAGAGTAAAAAAGGATTTGATTTGATCACTCAAAAATGGGTGTTGCTTAGCAACAGCAGACTTTCAGGGGAGAAACACAAAGCCTACTTATGAACCTAAATGCCCCCCCCCCCCCCCTATCCTTTAGATCAGGAGGATGAGGGACACTGAACTACAACTTTTGTAAATGTGCACACTTTTTGCCTACTGACATCCAAACACACACACCTCCTCCCCATGGTATCACTCCTACAGTGACGTGCGGTGAGGTTCATGTCTGGTGAGGCACTGACTTCATCCAGAGACATTATAATAAGAGCCTTAGAAGGACTTTGCTTCATCACAATCAGATTTACAAATATATGAACCCTACAGAGTAACTTATTCACCATTTGATTGGCAGCAGTTAACAAGTTATGTTTAAAATCTCATATCAGCTTTCTTTACACATACAAACTGTAGCACACAAAAAAACACATTTAATTTAAAAAACGTTATTATGGTCTTATCTTTACTTATTCTGCAGCTAATGAGTCGTAATAAGAATCACTGGGATCAGGAGCGCCCCCTGCCATGAGGCCGGAGAACTGCGTGCCTCACTTAGTGACTTTTTGCAGCCGTTTTATGCTGCGCAGCACATGAAACACTCTACAAACACTGTACATTATATCATCAGCTAAACTTTGGAAATTTAGTTCATATAGTAAAAGTGTTTGAACATGTTAATAGCGACATACAGAGAGACCGCTGTACAGCTGTACTGTCTCACTGCATAGCATGCCAGCGCAGTAAGCCGAGTCATTGCGCAATCCATGGTGAGGCTCGTCTCGCTGCTGCCTCACTGTGCGTCTCTTTTCAGTGTTTGATCAGTACATGTGAAAATTCAGCGATTTTGAATTAAAAATAATCCGAAACTGGTAGAGTTATATAGAAAATGACGTTATAGTGCAAATCACTGTACAAGTATAACCATTTATTAGGGCCCGAGCGCTGACCAGCGCAAAGCCCTATTGTTTTTGCCATGATTATTATTATTAGGGCCCGAGCGCTGACCAGCGCGGAGCCCTATTGTTTTTGCCATGATTCTTCTCTTTATTTTTCTGACAAAGTAACGCCCTTTTTGCCCCCCTAAACGTGCCCCAAAAGTCACCAAAGTTTGCACGCAAGTCAGACCTGGCGAAAAATTTGATATTTTATGGTTTGCATAAATGGGCGTGGCAAAATGGCTCTCTAGCGCCACCTGCAAAATCAAGAACATCGATCCCCTCGCCCCAGATTGACATAGAGAAACGAAACTTGGTACACATGTTCATCATGTCAAGACGCACAAAAAAGTCTGGGTGCCCATGACGTCACTCCAACAGGAAGTCGGCCATTTTGAATCAAAGTATTGATTTTAATGCCGATTGTGGCATCATATTTGAGCGAACTAGTCCTAGAGTTTTCATCCCATCCACTTCAAATTCACACAGAGTCATCTTGAGACATTGGAGATGTAAAGTTATCAAAAGCTTTTTCGCCCGTCATTCCTCATTTTTCCGCCCGTCATTTCGCCCGTTGTCGTGGTGACGCGGCGAATTTCGATGCTTCGCCATGAAATTTCAAACCCTCATAACTTGACTCCACATGGTCTGAGCTTTTCCAAATTTAATATGCTTGTTCAGCATCCTGGTCTGAACACATGTACAGTCTCATATTTAGTGATAGCCATAGCGCCACCTACTGGCAACAGCAAGTCACTTGCGTCATTTGTTCATGAATTATTCCCATAATCTTAAGTATTTCCACCTGAAATTGACTCAGCTGACACATAAGACCTTGGTGATGCTACAGTCTGTAACTCGTGACCCATCATCAAATACTGTTGCCATGACAACACATTCAACGCCATGAAATACGATTACAGTTTTCAGGGGCAAAGGATGCGTCCACGGTAATGAAAGTCAACACACACCTCTGGAGTGGGTTCATTTAACATCCTATATACTTCAATGGGATGGGCGTGACTAAACGGCTCAATAGCGCCCCCTTGAATATTTCAAAATTGAACCTCCGCCTTCCCGATTGACATAGAAGAATGAAAGTCGGTAGTTTTATGTATCATCTCCAGATGCACAAAAACGCCATTTGGACCCATACCCTAAGTCCAACAGGAAGTCGGCCATCTTGGGAAAAATGCTCTATTTTGGTGAATTGTTTGGTCATTTCCAGGCCTCATATTTGAACGAACTAGTCCTAGGGATTTCATCCCATCCACTTCCAATTCACACAGACTCATCTTGACACATTGGAGATAAAAACTTATCAAAAGCATTTTCCCCCGTCATTCCTGGTTGCCGTGGTGACGTGGCGAATTTTGATGTCTCGCCATGAAATTTCAAACCCTCATAAATTCACTCCACATGGTCTGAGCTTTTCCAAATTTAAGATGCTTGTTCAGCGTCCTGGTCTGAACACATGTACAGTCTCATATTTATTGACAGTGGAGTCACGTGATCAGCTGGACAAGATGGCGGCTTAGGTCGAATTCGCTCAACCCAGCATTGCTATTTTTATTGGTTTTCACCGTTGTGACTACTATTACTTTTTTCTTTTGAGTGCACCACTGACTATAAATACGCCATGGCGGATTCGAGCAAGAAATTTGAGCCAGGGCTTGCGGTAAAAACGAGAGGGATGTCCGACATGGAGGCCATTGCGGAAGCGGTACTTGAAAAACAACGTGGCTACCTGGAGACACGCTTCGACAAACTTCAGCAGATGGGAGAAGACACGGAGGCAAAATTGGGAGCCATTCAAGCTGATTTAGTTTCTCTGAACGAGAGTATCGGCTCCGTCAATGTGGAGCTGGACAAAATACGGTCGGATGTTGAAAGTAACCGTGGGAAGCTAACCAGCTACGAGGCCACGTTGGAGACCATGCACCTTAAGCTAGCAGACATGGAGGATCGGAGCAGGCGCTGCAATGTCCGCGCCATCGGGCTACCAGAAGGGATCGAAGGGTCCAACGCGGTCCAGTACCTCACAAAATTGCTGCCGAAGTGGTTCCCCACCCTGGGCAATCTAGACGGCGAAATCATGCGTGCTCACCGTGTGTACAGTGACAACAGAAAGAGACCCGGCCCCCGCACTCTAATCTTTAATACGCTCCGGTACACAACACGCCAACTTATCCTTCGTGCAGCAAAGAAATCCCCGCTCACAGTGAATGGACGGCCGGTTCGCTTGTCACCCGACTACAGCGGCTACACTGTCAAACGGCGCCAAGCTTTCACTCAAGCCATGAACATGGCCCGAGCCAAAGGAGTGGAGTTCTTCCTGCTCTACCCCGCCACACTGAAAGTCAAAACGACCGGCAAAACCGAGGCTTTTCAGTCCGCGGAGAAGGCCGAGGATTTCATCAGCTCCCTCCCGGCGCCGCGAGTCCCACCCGCGGCTGGGAATGATGACTCGGTACCTGGACAACCAGACGAAGCTGCGGGCTAACCATGTCGGAACTGAATCATTCTACACGGTGCCTGGATTAAAGCGCTGATCATCACTCGGAGCTTCTACCACAGTATGGTTTGTTAATCAGAGTGTGCGACAGTTTTTCCTTTTTCCTTTCTTTTTCAGCGAGATGTGACATCTCTAGCCTGCCTTGCATCAGCAGTTAATTTATAATCATTTTGGTCCGTAATTATTTTTTCTATTGTGATGCTTAAGCTACAGGCTCTTGTTTTCATTCTCTAAGAACAGTACTGAGCACACCACCACTTTATTTTTGTGTTTTGTTTTGGACATAGTTTGCTGCTCATATGCTTGGTTAGTCATGGTCACTCCCAGTAGGAATGATGAGGACAATCTAAGGCTAACCTTTGCACTTGGTCATCTCTAAGTTATGTTTACTATGGACTCAGTTCATCTTATTGCTACTTATTGCTACTCTTTTTTTTTTTTTTTTTTTTTTTTTTCTCCCAGTATTAAGTAAGGAAAGAAAGTAAGTTATCTCTGCTGGTAGCAGCTCATCCTGTCCTGATATCAACGGTTTTGTTTATTATTTGCTGGGTTTGAAGCTGAAGGTTGAACCTTTGCGGCCCCATATCCATTTTCGATCGCGGATCAACATATGAGGGTTTTATTATTATTTTTTGGCTTAGTTATTTTAAGCCTTAATGTTCATGGGGTTTTACATGTTATGTTGTTTTTCAGGCACCATCAAGGGGTAATGGGGGGTAAGGCACACACATTTTGTACGCCTATCTGTCAGTGTGGGTCAGTTTACCGCATCTGCTGGCTCTATATTTTACCTCTGGGTACATGGTCGTTAACTTTGAGTTCAGCATGCAGTAATGGGTGATTTATCCGTTTTGGTTTGGAATTGCGATGGGTTAAATACGCCACACAAGAGGACCAGCGTCCTTACTCTTTTGCATCGGCGGAAAATTGACCTGGCTCTCCTACAGGAGACGCACTTGTTAAGCAGAGACTCTGGTCGGATGGCCAACAGATTTTACCGCACAATTGCATCCTCTTCAGCTGAAACGAAAAGTAAAGGAGTAGCTATTGTCTGTAAACGTAATCTAAATATTAAGGTGTTGGATGTATGGGCGGACAGCGCAGGAAGGATAGCAGTAGCCAAGGTGGAGTTGTATGGGAGGAAGGTTGCTATTATTTCTGCTTACGCTCCAAACAAATTTGACAAGACTTTCTATGATATGCTTACACAGAAGTTATTAGAACTACCTGAATATTCTCTCATTGTAGGGGCAGATATGAATGCGGTGTGGCATACAGATGATCGATCTAGCTTGAGCGCCTCCAAAGATCAGCAGCTAGCAACTGCAGCTTTACAGTCTTGGGCCAAGACCCTTGGCCTGATAGATGTATGGCGTTCCTTCAATCCAACCATGAAAGATTACTCCTTTTTTTCAGCCAGACATAAATCATTTTCACGGATAGATTTTCTTTTCACTTCACCACAACTTTTTCAAAAAATAAATGATGCTGCCTTACTACCTATTGCATTATCAGACCACAAAGGAGTGTTTTGCTGTGCAACCTTGGGCTGCTTATCCAAACGTGCTGCTAGGTGGCGCTTTAATACCACTTTGTTAAAAAATGATGATTATAAATCTCAGTTTTTGTCCCATTTAAAAGAATTTTTGGACTTTAATTTAGGCTCAGTCAATGACCCCAGGATTTTATGGGATGCAGTCAAAGGGTTTATACGAAGTAACGCCATCCGTTTTGCCTCAAGTCTGCGTAAGGATAGAGCAGCCAAATTACAAGCTTTGGAAGCTGACTTGGCTGGAATAGAATTGACTTTACAAAATAACTATTCCAAACAGGTTGAATCACAACGGGAAATCATTAAAAAGGAAATTAATAATATTTTAAAACAACAATCAGAATTCCTGATACATAGGACTAGACAACGTTACTATTTTCAGGGGTCTAGACCCAGCCATCTCTTAGCTTCCAAAATAAGGACCAACGAATACTTTGCTGACATTCCTTCTGTCAGGTCAACAACAGGCCAAATTTTGACTGATCCTAAGCAGGTGAATGAGACCTTTCGCACATATTATTCCAATTTATACCAATCAGAGATACAGTTGGATAGAGATAAGTGTCAGGACTTCCTTGGCCAACTAGATCTACCACAATTGGCAGTGGCTGACTCTGCGCTTCTGGACGCACCCTTATCATTGGAAGAACTTAAGGCAGCAGCTCTCGACATGCAAAGAAACAAATCTCCAGGGTTTGATGGAATACCTCCAGAGGTATATGTGGAATTCTGGGACATGCTGAGTCCGCTACTTCTAGACATGATCATAACATCTATAGACAAAGGAAGTTTTTCACGCGATGTCAATATAGCTCTAATATCCTTACTCTTAAAGAAAGATAAGGACCCTGTAGACTGCAGTAGTTATAGACCTCTCAGTTTATTAAACGCAGATCTTAAAATATATGCAAAGGTGCTAGCCAGACGCATTCAGAATCACATGCCGACATTAGTCAGTTGTGATCAGACTGGATTTATAAAATCTAGGCTAGCTGCAGACAATGTCAGACGTCTTCTCCATATAGTAGATGCAGCAGTAGACAAAACAGCACCAGCTGCAGTGCTATCCCTTGACGCTATGAAAGCCTTTGATAGGCTGGAGTGGTCCTTTTTGTGGGCAGTCTTAAGGAAAATGGGTTTTGGAAATAACTTTATTCATATGATAAAGGTCCTGTATTCAAATCCCTCAGCTCTGGTACTCACCGGGCAACTCTCCTCTGCGCTGTTCCCTGTCACCAGATCGTCCCGACAGGGTTGTCCCCTATCACCGGCACTTTTTGCACTTTCTCTCGAGCCACTAGCTCAGATGATTCGTCAGTCCCCCAGTGTGCATCCTATTTCAGTTCGTGATTCAAATCACCACGTATCATTGTATGCTGATGACGTGTTGGTCTTTATGGAGAAGCCACTACAATCTATTCCGAACTTACTATCCATTTGTGAGGAATTTAGCTGTCTCTCAGGTTTTAAGATCAACTGGACCAAATCTGCGTTACTCCCCATTAATGATTCGGCTAAAGGGTTGCAATTTCCAATTGGCATCCCGGTTGTCCAGGATTTTAAATACCTCGGAATACAAATTTTTCCATCCTTGAACCGTATTGTAACGCACAACTACTCGAAAACATTTAATAAAGTTAAAGCGGACTTGGATAGGTGGATGAGTCTCCCTAACTCTCTTAGAGCCCGTGTCTCTATAGTCAAAATGAACATCTTACCCAGGATTAATTTTATCAGCTCAATGATTCCCCTCTCTCCTCCTGTCAATTATTGGAACAAAATACATTCTTGTGTGTCTCGATTTATTTGGAACAGAAAGCGCCCGCGCCTTAAACTGTCCATCACACAAAGAGGAGTGGCCAGTGGTGGCTTATCTGTACCAAACTTTAAGTTTTATTTCTGGTCATTTGTACTTAGATCATTACTTGTGTGGCGTGACTCTGATGCCTCAGTTTCCTGGCGCGGGCTAGAAGAAAACTGTGTGAGACCCTGGAACTTGCAGGAGGTTCTTTTTGCTAACATATCCAATAAACAATGCCAATTACGTTTTGGTCCAATAGTCTCACAACTCATTAAGACATGGCGTGCGGCTGAGCTTCAGTGTAAAATCTCCTGTAAGTGGCATACACTTACACCGATCTTTAACAACAATGGCCTGTTAATCGGAGGGAGACCGATCTCTTGTGCCGCCTGGTGTAACAGTAATATTCGCACTTTAGATAAGGTATATAGTGACACTGGGCTGCGCTCCTTTCAAGATATTAGAGACAGGCACAATTTGCCTGCAAACTCGTTCTTCTTCTATCTGCAACTTAGATCATCTTTACAGGCACATGGTGCCCCGGTACAGCAACCATTGCCCATTCACCCACTATACAAAGTACTTTCCACTCGAATCAAAAAGAGAGGGTTAGTATCCGCACTTTATCGTTTCTTCCTGGAGGCCTCCTATAATGAACTACCACTTGACAGAATATGGAGGTATGATTGCCCTAATTTGGACTCTGATTTTGATTGGTCACAGGTCTGGACAAATATTAGAGAGGCTTCCCGCAACCCCGACCACCAGCAGATCCACTTTAACTATGTACACAGAACATATTTGACCCCTCGCAAACTCCATTGTATGAAGTTGATAACTGATCCCTTGTGTAGCTTATGTTCTATGAAGGCCTCTGGCACTTTTTTGCATATGATGTGGAACTGCCCTCCGGTTTCCCAGTTCTGGTCCAAGGTGGCAGCCAAACTCTCTGAATTAGTATCAGTAACCATACCAGTGACTATACCTGTCCTTTTGCTAATTGATCTGTCACAAGTAAACATTACTAAACTTAAAAAGCGCACTGTACTAGCTGGCTTAACAGCTGCCAAGAAGTTGATAGCCTTAAGATGGAAACCTCCCCACTCTCTCACCATCAGACACTGGGCACTTACTTTCCTAGATGTAGTTTTTCTAGAACTGTCAACGGCTAGAATTAATGGCGCTAGTGAGCCTTCCATAAACAACTGGCGTGCAGCAGCTGATGCACTGAAAGAACTTATAAGATAAGCTCAATGAGACTCTAACCTTGTTTTTCCTGAATGGGTTTTTGTGCGTGTGTGTCACGTCAGATCTACACTCCATAGGGTGCTAGAGAGCGTACCACTGTGAGTGTGCTGTTGGGTTGGGGGGTGGGGGGTGGGGGGTGGTGCCCTTTTTTCTTTTTCATTTTCATTTTCATTTCTCATTTTCCTTTTTTTTTTTTTTTTTTTTTTTTTAAATAATTTTTATGCACATTTGTTTTGGTTTTTCTTGCACCTTATTGAAGTGCAAGGTTACACTTTCACTATTATTATTTATTTTTTTTCATTTAGTTGTTACAGTCAATTCTTGTACTGTCTCTATTGTCATTAATGAGTCATATTTCTTGGTTGTAACTTGTATTCTTGTTAAATAAACATTTGATCACAAAAAAAAATATTTATTGACAGTCATAGCGCCACCTACTGGCAACAGGAAGTCACTTGCTTAATTCGTTGACTAATTACTCCCATAATCTAAGTATTTACACCTGAAATTAACTCAGCTGAGACATAAGACCTTGGTGATGCTACATTCTGCGACCGAGCCGCAGCCCCACATGCGTGGGGGCGCGAGGGCCCGTTCATCACTGCTTGCAGTTTTAATTGAAATTAATATTGTCTCGCAAAGGTATAATTAAGGGGCGCACCAAAAAAAAAAAAAAAAAAAAGACGATCGGCTTTTTATCGCTCATTCGCTCGTCATGTCTTCTTTTTATAAAGTCACATGTGGATCATTAAGCTTGTTGCAGTTTCTACCTGCTGAGAAGATCTCAGTCGCAGTATGAGATGAGGAGAGGAGCAGCAGTAGATTGACCTCAGGTCTCTACACTGAGAGCGGAGGAATCTAGCGCATGTATGGAAGCCTAATGATGCCAAAAGTAAAATGAGTCACACTACCAAATTAAAACAAAATTTATATTTTGTTCTACTTGTGTATTTATGTGATACAGGATTTGTGCAATTTACTTTTATTTCTGTGTATTTTATTTATTTTATTTTATGTTATAATTTGTGATAATTAGATTTATTTAATTTATATTTATATATTATAATTGTTTCTACTCTTTATAATTTACTTTTTAGTATTTGTGATTGTATCTAACTTCTGGATTTATAGTTGTTATTTCCATAAATACCAAAATGATCCATCTATAAAATATCTATATGGAGAAATCTTTTACAGTGCTGCATACTGCATATGATCATTATATATTAAGAAAGTAGAAAGTAGAACTGAAGTGATTCATTACAAGATGATTAGTTAAAATATTTCAATTCAATTTCAATTTTGTGAATTTCAAATAAAAGAACAGTCGTTTATTTCCTCATTGAAGTTTTCTTAAAAATATAGTTAAAGTCTTGTCTTGATCTCGTAAACCCAATATCGTGTCTCGTCTTGTGAGCTGAGTGTATCGTCACACCCCTACACACTACTACACACTATACACACCCCTACACACTACTACACACTATACACACCCCTATGGAAAAACAAATACAATAGTAAAGCAACGTTTTGGTTTTGGCTAGTAAAAAATCTGGTTGGCTAGTAACTTTTTTGATCTACTAGCCACTTGGCTCTAAATGTAAAAGTAGACTATATTGATTCAGAAAAGTAAATTTAAAGCCATCTTTTTATTTTTAAAAGTTAAGTTATGTTTCAAAATAAAGAACTATGTTGGAACATATTGTTAGCCAATTATTTACCAATGAACATAGACAGGAAGCTATTTAAAATAATAATAATAACAACAACAACAACAACAACAAAATGTAAAACCTTGTAAACTGCGATGGAATGTGTTCGGAAATTTGAGTGCACCTAACTTTTGTTCTGGTGCACCCAAGAAAAAAAGTTGGGCGCACCAGTTAGTGTTGCTTTCGTCAACGAAAATTATGACGAAATATCTTCGTCAACGAACCTTTATCACGTGACCAAAACGAGACGAGACGAAACGAAAATGCTGGTCACGTGACGATAACAATAATAAAATGTGTAATCCCATTTTGTTGACGAATAAAAACGAGACGAAAATATTTTGTTTTTTTTGTTTAGTTTTTATTGTAGGTTATTAAAATGCAAGATATTTTTTCTGACTGATTTATTGCCCAATATCGCCGTGTATCTGGCTTCTTCCCCCCGCCCTCCCCGCCGCGTCTTTGTTGTCAATTTGTAACCGCTCCAGAGGGCACATGGCTAATTAATATGCACGTGCTGACCATATATGGTTGTGTCCAGGCGGGAGCGCAGTATGAGGTGTGTTTGGCACCTGGCTAAGTAAGCTCGTGAGAAGGGGTAAATTCAACAATAGATGAACCCTTTGGCTTTGTTTAGCTAATATATTGAAGCCACTGGGGTCTTCTATTATCAGATTTACCTCTCCCTCTAGGTTAACTAACCCAAGTTTGTCACTTGACCACTTTTATGTAATACCTCTCTGGACTATTGTTTTTGTTGTTGTTTGTGACAACAAGTCTTAAAATAACACCTCCAGGAGGTTACAGTTCCATCTCTCTACCACTAGGTACTTATACTATATTGACGGGGTTAGATAGAATAACATTACTGAAAAGAGATTAATACAGTTTTCTTTGACTAACACTAGACTAAAATAGTCAGGGACAATTCTGACTAAACCTAGACTAAAATGCTCAGACTTTTCGTCGACTAAAACTTGACTAGACTAAAAGGAGTATGAACATGACTAAAACTAATAAAAACTAAAACGACCGCTTGACACAAAGACTAGACTAAAACTAAAAGTAAAAAAGGGCGCCAAAAACAACACTAGCACCAGTGCAACCAGTGCAAAAAGTTAGTCTAGAGCCCTGTCATAAACCTATCGAATTACATTCTTCTATGTCAATCGGAAAAGCTGAGGTTCAATTTTGAAATATTCAAGGGGGCGCTATTGAGCCGTTTAGTCACGCCCATCCCATTGAAGTATATAGGATGTTAAATGAACCCACTCCAGACGTGTGTGTTGAGTTTCATTACCGTGGAGGTATCCTTTGCCCCTGAAAACTGTAATCGTATTTCATGGCGTTGAATGTGTTGTCATGGCAACAGTATTTGATGATGGGTCATGAGCTGCAGAATGTAGCATCACCAAGGTCTTATGTCTCAGCTGAGTAAATTTCAGGTGTAAATATTTAAGATTATGGGAGTAATTAGTGAACGAATGAAGCAAGTCACTTCCTGTTGCCACTAGGTGGCGCTATGACTGTCAGTAAATATGAGACTGTACATGTGTTCAGACCAGGACGCTGAACAAGCATATTAAATTTGGTAAAGCTCAGACCATGTGGAGTCAAGTTATGAGGGTTTGAAATTTCATGGCGAAGCATCGAAATTCGCCGCGTTACCACGGCAAGCAGAAATGGCGGGGGAAAAAGCTTTTGATAACTTTTCATCTCCAATGTGTCAAGATGACTCTGTGTGAATTTGAAGTGGATGGGATGAAATCTCTAGGACTAGTTTGCTCAAGTATGATGCCACAATCGGCATTAAAATCAATACTTTGATTCAAAATGGCCGACTTCCTGTTGGAGTGACGTCATGGTACCCCAGACTTTTTTGTGCGGCTTGGCATGATGAACATGTGTACCAAGTTTCGTTTCTCTATGTCAATCTGTCGCGAGGAGATCGATGTTCTTGATTTTGCAGGTGGCGCTAGAGAGCCATTTTGGCACGCCCATTTATGCAAACCATAAAATATCAAATTTTTCGCCGGGTCTGGCTTGCGTGCAAACTTTGGTGACTTTTAAGGCACGTTTAGGGGGTCAAAAAGGCCGTTACTTTGTCAGAAAAATAAAGAGAAGAATCATGGCAAAAACAATAGGGCTTCGCGCTGGTCAGCGCTCGGGCCCTAATAATTTGATTCAAAATGGCCGACTTCCTGTTGGTGTTAGGGTACGTGTCCAAGAGACTTTTGGTGCATGATGAACATGTGTACCGACTTTCGTTTCTCTATGTCAATCTGTGGTGAGGGGCTCGATTTTATTGATTTTGCAGGGGGCGCTACAGAGCCATTTTGCCACGCCCATTTATGCAAACCATAAAATATCAAATTTTTCGCAAGGTCTGGCTTGCGTGCAAACTTTGGTGAGTTTTGGGGCATGTTTAGGGGGGCAAAAAGGCCGTTACTTTGTCAGAAGAAAAAGAATAATCTTGACAGATACAATAGGGCTTCACGCTGGTCAGCGCTCGGGCCCTAATAACACGATGTGCATCTTGGTGCGTGCTGTGAAGTGTGGAGCAACATATTTAACAGAGGGCAACTGACACCAATGTACATTTTCACAATTTTTGGACATTGTATATAGGAGAAAACTATCACTTCTTGTGTCCACCTTGTGATGCTAGAACACAGAGGCCTGATTTGTGAGGACTAAGATCCCAAGTAAAAGGTACTAAATTGCATGTGCAGTGCAACAGATTGTGTGTTTGGTTAGTGTGTGTTTTGTGGGTGATCTACTAAGAATAACTGTGTAAATGAAAACAGGTGCAGACGGCAGTATTTACATGAAGGTTTTGTGTCTTAAGTTTGGAGGAGCAGAAAGCCCTCTATACATATTTATTATATGTGAACCTTAAAGATCCACTCTAGAAATATATTAAATTAAAACATTAAATATTCTGCTTGGAACAATAATTTGTCTTCTCCTTTTGTGTCAACAGAAATTTCAGAATCCATCAATATACATGTATACTTAATTTAAGAATTTTAACTCCTGGCCACGATTGGCTTTCAAATTAGTTGCGATGTCACAAATCATGCTCTCCTCTCCATAAGGAGAGCAACCTTTAACTGTATGTGTGAGTAGCATGTAGGAAAGCTGATCAGACCTTGTCAGTCCTCCTGACCTGCAGGGAGAGCTGGCGAGGTCTCAGCAGGTGTCTCTTAGCTCCCTCTCTCCTGTCCTCCTCCATTCCCTCTCTCCTCCTACTCTGCTGTTCCTCCTCTCTCCTCTCTCTGTCCCTCCTCCTCTGTGCTCGGGCAGTTAGCGGGCAGAAAGAGCTGACCACTGCAGAGACAGAGCCTCCAGACCCCCCCCTCAGAGACCTAGACCTTTGTACTGTGGGAAAGCAAGACAGGTATGGATAAAGAAAGACAGACAGGGAAAATATTAGTGAAGCAATTTGTTGGCTGAATAAACTAACCTTTTATATTTAAAGTACCCTCAGTCATTAGAGCTTTAAATTAACTAACAATCACAAAGAGCCCCCACTGCCTCCACTCAATCCTACCCCCCCCCCCCCCTTTCCACTCCTCTGAAGCAGATCCAGTAGATTAGTAGACGAGTACCTGTTTTTCTATTGAATATGCTCATGTTCTTCTCCACTATTGCAGTCCTGTGATTTTTTGACAGAGCGGAGGTAAGATGCCTGTTGTCAACTAACTCCTTCTCCCGTCCACTTGCTAAGAAGGCCATGTTGTTAGGCAACGCTGCTGAACCTGGGGGGGGGGGTCAACAAGAGGAACAACCCTTAGTACTTTTGATGTGTATTTATGTCAAAATGTGGAAACTGTCAGAAAAATGATTTCTAGATGAACTAACATGAACCAATGATGTTCTTTAATTGACCAATAAGATCCATGTGATCCTCACTGACTGAATCCAGGGGAAATTTTTACTGGTAATTTTACTTCCTGTGTATAGACAGGCAATATAAATGTATGTATATATATATGTTTTCTTCATTGATGAATGCACCCTCACTGAATGATTGAATGACATCACTGCAGGACTACCCTAACTGTCACTGCACTTCAAAGTCTGAAAAACATTTGGGCCCTGGAATGAGGCTTATATTACTTCAATAGTGAGGCTACACAAAGACTGACACTATGTTTACACAGAAAATGTGTGTTTTTACACTGGAAGAGTTCATGTAGAGCGTTGAGCATTAGTCACCTGCGCTTTAGAAGCACTCAGAGCCCAATACACTGTAAGTGAAGTCTAAAAATACACTTCTTGTTGTGGATAAACACATAAAGCAGGTGACACATAGGATTGTCCTGTTCTATCAGACGCAAATGACACCATTGACTGAAAAACATGGCGTCTATCTACTTATGCACTGTTCAGCATACAAACATTGTTTAAACATCAAAATATATATCAAACTATACACCAATAACAATATTTTTAAGGACCTGAATGCAATTAGTTTTTTGTAACTTGATACAATTCTACATGTAGATGAGCTACAGCAGTAGAACAATTTGCATCTGAAGTGTTTTCTTCAGAAACTATGTATACGTATACATATATTCATATTATTATTGTACCTTATCTTAGCTCTTTGTTATTATTCTTCCGTATATTTTTACTTCTTCATATTTTCAGTGACAGAAACCATTCAAATATCAAAACATTCAGCTTTTCCAGGGCACTTCTGCTATTACTTTCCTTCTTTCTACCATATTCCAGTGATTTTATACAATTATTATTCTATGGGAGCTATGTTTGAAAGAGGATGTCTCAAAAGCTAGACGTGCTAAACTATTCATACTTCATGGACAGGTGTCCCATGTGGAAATGCTTAACAAATTAAAACAAGGGACCAACAGCGCCACCATGTGGTAATTATTATGTGTTTTACTTTTGCCTAATAAATCACGAGACTTATCAAAACAATATTTGGACAGGGTGTTCCTTGGATGATGCTGATTGATGATGGACGTATGCATATAATAGAAGTATCAAGTTCAAACTACTATGTATCATAGCTCACCTCTCAAACAGAGGAAAGACAAGAAGTCTTCAGTCTTCGGTCGACGTCTCGTCAGACATGTGACCACAGCCATGTTATGGGTGTGGTCACATCGTGCTGATGTCATCAACACTGGTGGTCCTGGAGAGCTGGGAGGGGACTGAGCAAACTTTCTCTGTGCTTGCAGCTTTGGTCTGTACACATACACATATATACACATATATTTAAACATCAGGCATGTCCAAACTATTACATAAAGGGTTGTGTGCCTGCAGGTGTTTCAACCAAAGAGCACACATGATTCAGCCAATCAACTGTCTGAAGACTGAGATCAGTTGATTAAATGAGTCAAGTCTGGTGTGCTCCTGCTTGGTTAGAATGAAACCCTGCAGACACATGGTCCTTTATGGAATAGTTTGCCTGATACACATATAACAAAAGCAAAAACCAAGATATCAGAAATGCTCAAGCAGCAGCAGTCTTCTATCAGCATCACTGCATCTATGAGTACTGCAGTGTATTCAGACACAATTTCAAAGAAAATGGGAAAAAAAACAGAACAATGGCTTCTAGTTATGGACATGAAACATGAGCTGGTTTAGGGCCCGTGTTCACAGCTGTACTGGTTAAAATGGTTGCATATCTGTTCCATCAGAGGTATATGAGAGGATGAACTAAAACAGTCTGTGATTGCAACCACTAACACAAAAAGCATTTATATAAATACTGTGTGTCATTTCTATACTGACTGACTTATCTCACCATGTTTAGTTCATTTATCCATCTGCTTGTTGTACTTTTATCATCTGGTAAGCAGTAATGAATGGAAGTGGCATTAAACCGAATACTTTTTTCTTTAGGTGTGGATCAAAATAACATTGCTTATAATCATAGTTTTTGTTGAACTGTGCAACTACCAACATAACTTCACACAGGTATGAACATGCAAACACAAAAAGACACAGTAAAGCAGCTGACCTCTTGCTAGCAGGGTCATCCTTGTCACAATGGATGGCTGCATGGTGGTGCTGTTGAGGGCGGGTCTGTAAGGACCAGCTCCAACTTGGACTGGCTGACAGGAGAGACTGACAGCGGCTGATGCCATTAACCAGGGAGCCTGAAGAGAACAGTTCAGACTTAGATTACTTACATGAATACATTCTACTACTTTGAGAATTGATTTATACCTACAATGTTATAGAAATCAAAACCTCAAAAGTAGTAAATGACATTCTCGAGAGTGTTTATTAATAAATGATGTTTGATATAGTTTGTGAAAAGCACCACTGCTTTACTCACAGAGCTCAATTCAACATAAAAGCTTAATTCCACACATTTTAGCTCAAAATGACTAGTGATGATGACATGTATCGTTCATGATATATTGGCATAGATCAGAGGTCACTAATAGGCGGACCCGGACCTGTAACTGATGAAATATTGAGGATTGTTAAATTTTGTCTGAGCATATCTATTTTTCTGCAGCTATTAAAGTTTAAGTGGATTGGCCTCGTACAGACCATTGTGCATAGCCAATCAAATCCATGCATTTGGACATGCAGAGAGACTTGAATGAGAAAAGAGTTCATGTGTTGAGATGTTTTGTTATACAGTTATTAGATGTGAAATAAAGTTAATGGTTGAAGTTTAAGTTAAGTTTAAAAGTAAAAAAGGATTCTTGTTTATTTTTCTAAAGCTAAGTACTTTATTTAATAAGCACAATCAAAAGCTTTCTGTAATGCATATTATTTAAAAATGCCATATTGGCGATGTTTAGCGGGTGCTCTCTGAGAGCACCCGCTCCATGTGTTGAGGCTACAGTCCGCACTGCAGGCGACTGCAGTTCATATCCCACGCTGAGCCTATGCTGCATGTCATTCCCCCTCTCTTCCTCCCATTTCCTGTCTCTCTCTACTAACCTGTACATTAAAAGGCAAAAAAGCCCCAAAAAATATACTTAAAAAAAAAAGCCATATTTATTTGATGATGATTTGAGAAAATGTATTTATCTTATTCTTTTAAAAATATGTTTATTTATTTTAGTTCAGTGTAAATACTGATAAATGAATTCCACTGTATTTATGTGACAGTCAGACAATCTAGCCACTAGACACAGACGCTGATGGAACAACAATGCTACTTTGAGATACTGAAAAGTAACAGACATTATGATGCTCTGGACCTTCACTTAAGGACATTGTCATAAATTGGAGCTAAGTGAAGTTGAATTGAATACCCCTGCCATAGATCTTGTGATTAAAATTGGTCAAATCACACATTTACACATCATTGCATGTGGACATAGTTGTATAGTTTCAACTTTAAACTGCTGAAAATTATTATTTTGATCAAAATAATAATATAAAGGTCTGTCAAAAAATATTATCACAAAAAACTCATTTGTGCACCATATGACTAAATGAAAAAGTAAAACTATCATTCTAAGGCCATACTGCCTTCCCTTAGAATGCGCACACAGTTTTCCTGCTATGATGGATTATTAACAATGTTTTAGGTGACCTACTTACATACAGTTGAATCTCTGTATAAAGTGGTTTAGATCATGTAGATTTACAGTTTGTTGACATTCTTTCTATTGTCTGTCTGTGCATGTTGACCTGTCGGACTCTTTCCAGTGATGTCACTGTGTTCCCAGATCTCTTAACTGAGTCAGCACAATGCCATTATCACATTGGAAATTATACAATTAGAATAACTTCCACAGTCATAGCAGTACTACTGACCTACTAACAGCACAGCAACACACAATACTGATGGTAATGTTACTGACCAGTGAAGCCTGAGGGAGTGTGTGACCTCAGAGTCCTGGCAGAGACAGCAGTGTTTAGCAGCGTCTTTGTGTTTTCAGGTGTGCAGGTGTCTTTCACTGAGTGTTTGTGCTGGGTATTGTGTGTGTGTTTTGCAGTATATGTGTATTTTGGGTTCAACAGTGACAGTGTATTTTGTGTTTTGTGTGAGCGGAGTGTCCTGGTTGATACAGAATTCTTATGGAATGTGTGTTTATTTTCATGTAGGTGTGCATGCTGTGCAATTTTCCCCATACACATTTTTGATTGTGTTTGCATGTTCTGTACATTTGTGTGGGTGCATTTATTTTTTGGTGTGTGTGAGTCCTGAGACAAGTTGTTGTTTTGCACTTTATTAGTGTGTTCATGAATGTGTAGGTGTTTGGAAATGTGCACGTGTTGTGGACAGTGCACCTTCTTTTGTGTGTGTGTGTTAGGTAATGTCTGTGTCTTTCGTAGAGCTTGAGAGAGTGTATTTTTTGATGGGCGCTTGTTTTTTTGTGCACGTGTGTGTATGTGTGAGTGTTTGTGAGTGGCACGGTGTGTGTCTCTGAATTCCCTGAGGGAGAGGAACAGAACTTTGCGGACCAGACGTTCTTCACACCACGGCATCCCATCACTGATGTCCTGCAGAGTCACAAACACACACATCATCAGTTTTAGAATATTAGCATACTATTTCCTACTTATTTCAGGTGTAGGTAATCTTCCAGTCAAACTTTCCTTCATATCAATAATTTAAGTTATATGAATCAAGACCCCCAGTATTTAGAGCATGGAGTCCATAAAAATCAAGATAGGCTGCATCTGTTTTGCCAGTGTGTCACATATTTAATGAACTAATCATACGCTGCCATGGTTACTTTTGTTGTAATTTGGTGCAATATAAAAGATTGATTGATTGATTGACATGGCCTCTGAGCTGACATCACCTGGTGGCAAAGTTAAAGACCATGTAAAGTGAATTCAGACATTTTCTTCTAAACACATAGAAGAATAGAATAGAATAGGTCATAAATGTATTTCTAAAAAAGGTGTAAAAAGTATTTCAACCATTTAGATTTGAATTGTGGAGCTAGGCTTCACAAACTGTGTTTCAACATTTCTGTGTTCAGGATTTAGTGGGCGGGTCTGAAAATACCTAGCATAAACCCACCCCTGCTGCTGTAGAGGTATAAATACATTCAGCACACACTATTACTACTACTACTACTACTACAACAACAGTCTACAGTTAGCCAGTTAGCTGAGTTAGCCGCCAAGCTAGCAGCCAAGTTAGCAGCAGAACAGATACATATTTATTCTTACTTTACACAGACTTTAATAAACATGTTATTCTTGGATATTTTACATACATTCATCTCAAGATTCTGAACTTTGACCATGTTTACCATGAGTATGTGGTGTCATAACAGTATACATTTCAGTAAAATCATTAAACGTAGTAGTATGTGTCTCCTCTACCTGCATCCATCCCTCCCTCCCTCACTAGCAGCTTTTCTTTGCATCTCAGGATTTTATTTGTGTAGCTGCTTGAGGTGGAGCTAGTTTGAACTGCTTTGTGAGATATAGAAGTTAGTTCTGCTACATAAAATTGAATGTGGATTCATTATTCCGAACTTTTCTTTAATCTTGACATTTTTGTGAAATATTGGAGAGTTTACTTACATTGGACCTTAAACACACAAAATATGCATATAAGTACACTAAATATGCCATATGCCAAGAAAACAGATTGACTTATTGTCCATCCTTTTCTCAGAGCAGTTAAGGCATTTTCTGGTCACACGACTCAGACCTTAAAGACCATGTAAAGTGAATTCGGACGTTTTCTTCTAAACATATTAAATAGGTCATAAATGTATTTCTGAAAAAGGTGTAAAAAGCATTTCAACCATTTAGATTTGAATTGTGGAGCTAGGCTTCACAAACTGTGTTTCAACATTTCTGTGTTCAGGATTTAGTGGGTGGGTGTAAATCACCACTGCGTTAGCATAAACCCGCCCCTGCTGCTGTAGAGGTATAAATACATTCAGCACACACTACTACTACAGTCTACAGTTAGCCAGTTAGCTGAGTTAGCCGCCGAGTTAGCAGCAGAAATCTTTCAGACATAACGTCCATGTTTCTGGTAGAGGTGGTGACTTTGATTGACAGGTGACACTTAGTAGGGGGCGGGGTTTCAGCGAACTCGACGGGCACTCCCACAGTGTTTGGTAGCAGAAAAAGAGGCTGATTTTCACACAACTTTGAAGCCTAATTTCATATATTTGGTGATTTTTTTAATCATTCAAATTTGGCAGGGTGGTTAACAACACACTTTTCTGTGGTATGTCAAACTCAGAACACATATTTATTCTTATTTTACACAGACTATAAATTGAATCAACTCACAGGTAACAACTTGAAAACTCACGTGTGTACATAATGCCTAAAATGCACCAATAAAACTGTGTGAACACACAATGAAAGAAATATGCATGCGTGTTCTTTTCATCAAAATTCTAAAGCTGTGTGTGTGTTTGTTTCTGTTCTGAAACTGGGCACACACATTTCCAAAGGATGTACACTCCCTTAATCAACTGTTTACATATCAATATGTTGTTCTACTCCTCACTCATTAGGTCCATCTCGCCACAGTGTGCTGGCACAAGATGCCTCTTCTAAAGTCTTCTAAATCTTCTAAAAAAAGATATTGATTTAGGAGCAGTGAATTTGGGATAGTCAGTTCTATTTAATTTTTACATAAACTTTTTCTTTTGATTTTGATAATTACAGAATCTTAATGACATCCACTGTGTGTCTATATTGTGGAAAACTAAAGTAATACATAGCCAGTATATAAATCATAGAGATGAAAGAAATGTCACTTACATATTTTTTTTTGATGATATTCCGTTTGGGTCTCTCTGTACTCATGTTGTGAGGCTGACACTAAGGGGCACATGAATCACATAAGCCTCTTCCTTCTTTTGTCTTTGACTCCTTTTCTTTGTTTTCTCTACAGGTGTGGAGATGTAAAGTCCACGCTCTGTCCTGGAATAGAGGAATCAGAAAATACAATACAAAATATGAAGAAGCCTTGAAGTATTCTAAGCCATTCCCTCATAAAATGATGTGACCTAACGGCTGTGGTAAAAAAAAAAAAGAAAAAAAAAGACACCTACTTCGTAGAAATACACACAACAATCAGTACAAATACAGGGATAGAGCTGCACTGTGTATAGTATTATTTAGCTTTCTATATTCCATGTTCCATAAACCTTCTCATATCTCCATCTCATCTTTCCATGATGCCTAACACCAACACACCAACACACCAGCACAGCAGCTAGAGCAGCTCACACACTAACTGCTGGGTTGGTAATTTGATCCCTGGTTCTCCCTGTCCATATGTCAAAGTGTCCTTACAAGCCCTGTCAAGATGCTCTCACTGATCATGTTAACTTGCTGCCATCTTTGTGTGAGAGGCAACATTGTAAAGCATTTTGGATAAAATGATAAATGCAGTGCTATATTCAACTATATTTAAGAAGGTATTCACAGGTTGTGTTGTCATTAGTTTTCAATCAGCATTGAAATGTTTGCATTAAATGTTTCAAAAAGACATCCACTGAAGACACTGGTATTTACAGATAACAGTAATGCAGGCTCAACTGATAAAAACACTCAACAGCAAAAAACAGCATGACGTTAAAACAAAGTACAACTCAACACAAAATAAGCAGGAAGTCTCATTCTTGACTT
Organism: Scomber japonicus; assembly: GCF_027409825.1. Classification (NCBI taxonomy): domain Eukaryota; kingdom Metazoa; phylum Chordata; class Actinopteri; order Scombriformes; family Scombridae; genus Scomber; species Scomber japonicus. The sequence goes on along the minus strand of NC_070587.1, from coordinate 28,568,985 downwards.
GAAAACACTGACAAAGAATTCTTAAGTCAAGCTTCACTTCTCCCAAGCTTTCAACCACACATCATGGTCTTCCCTAGCTGGACATAGCCCAGCTGTCATCACTTAGACAACTGACCCAGCTCTCTCTGATGGGGAGAAAAGTGAGACTCACAGATCTGGAAGAAAGTTCTTAAATGGACCTTTAGTTAATTGAGTTGATTTAAATAAGAATTTATTTAGGCAGTGTTGTTGGATTTTACTGTTACAACACCATCAAAGACGGGTGGTGCATTTTGTTTATAGTTATATAAAAATAATAATAATAATAATAATAATAATAATAATGATAATTAATTATAAAAAGGTTGGATGTAAAAATGCGATTATACTCAGCAAACCTAAATACCAGACCTACACTTGTTCCAATCAAATGCCTTTCACTAAATGGGCCTTTGAATTTTTTTCAATGAAATGTAGTACTGTATCTGTATTTCCCATCATTTCATCAACCATAATGACATGGCCTTCATTTTTTGTCTTGTAAAAAAAAGACAAAAAATGCACCAATAACCCCCCCCCATGCACCAATAACCTACCTTCACTGTGACAACTACCCGGAACAAGTATCGCTCAAGAACATCAAGATGGAAGCTGATGATCATCTACTGCTACTTCTACATTGCTACTTTAAAAAAGATGGGAGCATCATCTCATGTTCGATATTATTAGATAGTATGTTTCAAAGCAGTGTGCTAGTCAATGTATGAGCCTACTAAACTAGATTATTGCTGAACCTCCGCCAATCAGGACGGTGTAACAATTAAGATTGCAGTTCATTACAAAGGACATTTTCATTCTAATCATATTAAAACACTTCATGAGAAACAATAAATGAGTTACCAGTTCCATCAGAGCCATTCACAAACATTTAAACCGTTTTTTGTCTGCATGGCAGTCTATGCCTGTCTACACATCAGCCAGGACGCCTGACGATGCAGATGGCTGTTGTCTACATTAACACAGACATTTATATTTGATGTTTCTCATATTAGTCATTAGACAAAGCGATTATCAAACAATAATTAATCACTTACCTCCAGCAAGATAACCGGTCAAATGTTTCATCATGAGCACACCGACAACCTGAGAGAACAGCACATAGATGCGCTCACACAAGCCTGAACATCAAGTCACATTACAGTTAACACTGGTTCTGCTGTGCTATCCACTGGTTCTGCTGAGCTACCCACTGGTTCTGCTGAGCTATTCACTGGCTCGTCTGTCGGCGTGCAGCTTTCTGAACCAAGGCCGCTCCTCTTCTATGCCAATGCAACTCTTCTGTTTACTTAACTATGCTGGTTCTCAACGTCATTTTCCTTATTCAGTATTCCAATATTTCTTTGAGCGATATCCTCAATAGTACTTAACATAGAAATACCGTGATTTGTCATGGCGGACAGTTCAGAATACTACAATACCCATGAGCCTCGATCCGCCGTTGCTAGGAGTAAAACACTAATCAGCACGGTCATGAATTTAAAACGCTTCGTCGCTGAAATGACAAACAAAACGTAGCGTCATAGCCGCTGGATTCACTCACTAGTTAGCCACACATTTACTATCAACTGATTCCCTCTGTAGATTATACAATCTCTTTCCGCAACAATGTAATCTTTAGTTTCCATCCTCTGCGAATGTGACCAAATTTTAAGCTTGGTGATTGTTTCTTACCGAAAGGCACCTTGGGGGTTGTAGTTTGTGTTTCTGTAGCCTACACATTGTGTTGTAGACTTGAACCTTGGACTTTTTCTCAAAGAACCAGATATTATAACACATTTGTTCATCTTTAGTAGTTGTGATTAAAGCAGGAGAGTTCCATGTAGATCCAGGTAGACCTAGTAGAAGTACTCAAACTGTGAGTACATAACATTTTCTCTTCATTTATTAAAACACACTCATAATATAAGTAGGGAAAACACAATGAACAATGAACAACCAACATTTGTATCAAGCAAACTAGGCAATATTGTAAGATGAATTAAAATGATGTGATAAAGGTAGACAAAAGGAGAACACTTACACAAGGCCATTAAATTAAACCTTTGTTTTTTAGGTTACACTATTATTTCTAGTGAGAGGTAGCTATATTGTAAACAATTAATTTAAAAAAAAATCTTCTTTGCTCTCCTTCTCTAACAGCATGCCATAATATAACAGCAGTTTATCTAGAGTCCTGAATAAACTCCAGTAGCCTACATCCAAAACTCTGCTGCTTACCTGAAAAACCACTCCTGTGGTCCTGTGAGCACATCGTCCCTGTCCTACAGAAACTTCACCAGCTCTCTAATGGATTCAATTTAAACTTCTTTCTCAGAACCCTCCATAACCAGGCCCCATGGGCGTCGCAGCTATTCAATATTTTTATTGATCAATCAATCAATCAATCAATCAATCAATCAATCAATCTTTATTAGTATAGCACCAAATCACAACAAAGTCATCTCAAGGTACTTTACACATAGAGCAGGTTCTAAACTGAACTCTTTCATTTTAAAGAGACCCAACATTCCCACATGAGCAAGCACTTGGTGACAGTGGCAAGAAAAAACTTCCTTTTAACAGGAAGAGACCTCAGGCAGAACCAGACTCAGAGTGGGTGAACATCTGCCTTGACCGGTTGGGGTTGAGAGGAGAGAGAGGAAGGATAGGAGAGAGAAGCACAATTAAATATGAGCTATTATACGGGGGACAAATCCCACCTACTTTTTAGGCTATTAGTTCAGACCTCCCTCTTGCATGTCAAAAATCTGTGCATCAGTATATCCATTCAGGGCTGTTTTCAGAGCAATGTGTCAGTGCTTCATTATAAAATCCTTTCTGCTTGCTTATTAAGAGAATGCCCAAATCAATCAAACTCCATTCTGTTTTTTCACTGTTATATTATTATACATTTTAAATAGGTATTAAAAACACTGAATATGAGCAATAATGAGCTGAACAAATGGCAGGACTTTGAGTGAGCACTTACTGAGATATTGCAGGCTCTGATAATGAAGTAAGTGTGATTTGTCTCACTCCTTTAAACAATTAAACTAACCTCACCTAAACTCACCTTGTGAAGCCTGAAACATGCTAGTTGCTGCTTGCAGCTTTAATCTTGGCTGATTTAGTTGTTTCCTTCTGTTGAGTGCAAAAGGTTTGAACCCACAAATTGCCTCTTGCAAAAGTGAGACCAACAAGTATGTGCTACTTGTTTCATCACTACAATTTATGCAGCATTTCAATAAGTGTGCACTCAAAATTATGTCATTTGTGCCCTCTTCATCTGATGTGAATGAAACTAGAACTAGGAAATTAGGACTATTAGGCATCTTGAGTTTTCAGTACATGTAAACTCATGTAGACTCAGAGTGGGCAGCCATCTACCTCGACCGGTTGGGGTTGAGAGGAGAGAAAGGAAGGATAGAAGAGAGAAGCACAATGAAAATCAACAATGAAGCTAGAAGGTCCGGGACCGGAGTCTGTCATCCGGACGTCTACAGGCCCAGATTACCTGTGAGACGAGAAAGCACAGACAACTCCAGGGAAGAAGTTTAGGTTATTGAATGAATTAATAGTACATGAATGTTAATGGATATAGATGGATGGATAGAGAGAGAGAGAGGGAGGAGGAGAGAGGAGCTCAGTGCATCATGGGAGTCCCCCGGCAGTCTAAGCCTATAGCAGCATAAGCTAAGAGCTCTAGGAGCCCTAACTATAAGCTTTATCAAAAAGGAAAGTTTTAAGCCTACTCTTAAATGTAGGGAGGGTGTCTGCCCCCCGGACCAAATCTGGAAGATGGTTCCACAGGAGAGGAGCCTGATAGCTGAAGGCTCTGCCTCCCTTTCTACTTTTAGAGATACTAGGAACCACAAGTAGTCCTGCATGCTGGGAGCGCAGTGTTCTAGTAGATACATAAGGTACCATAAGCGCTTAAAGACATTGTAAGATTTAATTTGAGTTAATTTACCAGTAATATATTTACAATGTTTACACAGTTAAGTAGTTATACATTTGTGATTTAGTATTTACATATTTACAGATTCAGATAGTTACACCAGCATCTTTTGAAACAGTTAATCTATTTCTGTGGTTTTACCTCATTACAGTTACATTTGTCTAGGTCTAAGTTGTTCGTGGCCTCCGATTGGTGGGGTTAGTCACCTGGGGGTGAGAGATAAGGAAGTGGTTGTTGTTGTATTCTGATGCCGGGAGCTACAGTAAAGTTCTGCCTAAAAGTCATCCTTCTCCATCCTGCTGTTTTCTCTCATGAAGAGTGTCCAAATACCACCTATCGAACCCTCACGTTACATTTGGTGGCAGCGGTGGTGCTATTTTGGTGGTTTGACGCATTTGGTGAGTTTTATTCCTCTAGACAGCGGAAACTCGTCATTTTTTTTGCTAGCGGGATTTGTTTGAGAGCATCGGATGAAACAGAAGTTTTGGAGATACTAAGGACTTTTAGCTGCTTTTCTACATTTTCATGCTTTTTGTGATTTTTTGCCGGACATTTTTCTCCCACAATGTCGGCTGATGAAAGTGAATCTGTGCATGAGCCGCAGCCTGCTCCGGCGCAACGACACAGGGTAGTGAATGTCATGGGGTCCAGCGCTGCCCATATGGCCCCACACATGGTCTCCAGTGCCCTGAAAATTGATCTTCCACCAGTTTTAAAGGAGATTGGACAGAATCTTTCACAAGTTGGTCTCGACGCTTTGAAGTGGCAGTGCAGGCTATGACGTCGCCTGATGCAGATTTCTCTACGCTGATGGCCTCCGTCCTCCCCACTCGCCTGGCTGATGCTGCATTTCTGTACTGGGACAGCTTGCCCCCTGTAACCCAGAAGGACTATGATTTAGTAAAAGAAAAACTCAGATGTTTTTGGGCCAAAATACTCTCTGCCATTCTTCCAAACAAATGTGAATGCTCGCCCTCGTAAAACTGGTGAGAGTTTGGATGTGTACAGTGCAGACATCACTCGTCTTGTGCTTGAAGCCTTTCCCAGCTATGACCACAATGCACTAGAAGGTGAAAAATTCCGCCGCTTTGTAGCCGGCTTGGATCGAGCCTTACAGTCAAAGATTCATGAGATGGGTGCAGAGAACCTTGAGGACGCCGTGCGCTTTGCCAGCCGCTGTGAGAGAGCATGTGCAGCGCTGAATCTGACCACTGCAGGATCCCCATACACTCTGCCTTCAGAACAGGTGGCTATGGTACGCCCTAACCCTGTTAATGAAAAACTCCTTCAAGCAGTTGAGTGCTAACTCTTACTGTAACCAACTTGAAACATGAAGTACAACATTTACAAGAGAAACACAGTTACCTTGCTCAGTGTTTGGGCTCCAGACTTGACAGATCCTCCTCCGGTGATACTCGTTACAGAGCACGCAGCTCCTCTCCCTCACTCTATCATGCGAGGCAGCACCCCAGAGACTATTACTCACCTGAGCAGTATTACAGTCATGAGTCAGAGTCCCACTATGAACGTCGTCCCCCATCACCTGTGCAGCAGAGACGCAGTGAGCGTGACAACAATGACAAACGTGACCAGCAATACTCTCCATCACGCCCATCCTATCAGTACTCCAGATATGGTCGTCATGACGACAACACTAACAAACACAGACGTAGTCCTAGTCCAGCTCCACGGAGAAACAGAGAGGCAAGTCCCCACAGTAGGAGCAGTGTTCGATTCCAGTCACCTGAAAGACCTGCACATTCCAGCTCCAATCGACAGGGACTGTATCACAGCCCCAGGATGATTCTCCACAGTTACTACTGGATGACAGTGACTCACAAACTGATAACTCTATCTCTTCAAACATCTTGGCTATTGTTGAGGGCATTGAAGTGTGTGCTTTAATTGACTCTGGCTCGTTTGTCTCCATTGTGAGCGAAGATTTTCGAAACTCTCATCCAGCTTTAAAGAAACGCCCTCTGACAGCCTCCTCTCTGCCAGCTCGTGCAGTGAATGGACAACGCCTGGACATTTTAGGCAAGTTAACCATCGGAATCAGACTTGGGAAGCGGGTATGGCAGCAGGAATTTGAAGTTCTCAGAAGTGCTTTCCAGCCAGTCATTCTGGGCTGGGATTTTCTGGTGAAACACCATGCCCTCCTTGATCTCATAAACAAAGTACTGCAACTGTGGGACATGACAATTCCCTTATTGCCCAAAGGACATGAAATAGCCGCTTGCTGTAATGTGTCTGTGCTAGCACCTACTACGCTACCAGCTATGAGTGAAACCCTTATCACAGCTTGTGTTTCAGCAGCTACACCCGCCTCACCAATGCCAACTGACTATTGTGGTGTGCTCACGCCCAATCCATCCTGTAACATCATTGTGGCACACTCTCTCAGTGAAGTTCAAAATGGCACAACTGTGGTTCGACTCCTAAACCCTTCCAGAGAGGACATTGAGCTGCATCTAGGACAACACCTTGGGGAGTTTCATTCTGCCTCATCTGTCGACATTGTACCAGTTGAAGAGACATGCTGTGCAACCTCTCCTGTACACAATGAAGCTCCTCTTCCTGTACAGATTGAGGAGCAAAATCTGTCAACTTCTCAAGTTCAGTCACTGAAATTATTGCTTCACAAGTACTCAGCAGTATTCAGTAAGCACTCAGAGGACAGAGGTCGAACTGGCATAATTAAGCATCATATTCGCACTGGCAATGCCACACCAAGTAAGCAGCGAGCCTACAGAGTAACACCAGAACAGAGAGCGGAAATACAGACACAAGTTGAAAGCTTGTTAAAAGCGGATATCATTGAGGAAAGCTACAGTCCCTGGGCTGCGCCAGTGGTTTTGGTGCACAAGAAAAACGGCACATGGTGTTTCTGCCTGGACTATAGAAAACTCAATGCAGTAACAATCAAAGATTCACACCCTCGGGTTGAGCATAGCTCAGCAGGTAGAGCGCCCGCCCCATGTGTTGAGGATATAGTCCTCGTTGCAGGCGATCCCGGTTCGAATCCCGAGCTGTGTCATTCCCCCTCTCTCTGCCTCCTGTTTCCTGTCTATCTCCACTGTCCTGTAAATTAAAAGGCAAAAAAGCCCCAAAAAATATACTTAAAAAAAAAAAAAAAAAGATTCACACCCTCTCCCCAGGGTCGACAACGCACTGGATGCTCTGCCTGGTTCTCTACAATGGATCTTCAACATGGATACTGGCAAGTTGAGCTGGAAGAGAAAGACCGTGAAAAAACAGCATTCACGACAGGCAGTGGGCTCTATCATTTTAAAGTTATGCCAATGGGACTCTCAAACGCTCCAGCCACATGTCAACGCTTAATGGAGATGGTACTTCGTGGCCTCCCCTGGAAAACTTGCCTTGTCTATTTGGACGATGTCCTCATTTACAGCCGCTCCTTCAGCAAACATCTCGAGCACCTGGAAGAAATACTCTCCAGATTCCAGTCAAGTGGCCTCTAACTGAATCCATCAAAATGCAGTCTCGCCAGAGATCAGGTGACCTTTGTAGTGTATTTTCTGCTACAGATCTATGTATTTTGTATTTCTTAAAGTTTTGTGTGTAGGCTTATATTATAATTTATATAACAGTCAGGATCTTAAGATGGGGCCTTCTCTGTGTAAACTTGATATGAACCTCCGTTCATAATAGCCAGAGGCTGGGGAGGACAGCTGATACCATCCTGTATAATAGTACCATTCTATATAATGGTCATTAACATCAGGAGGTATTGGATCATGGGAACATAAACAAGTAATCGATTGTGTCCTTTTAAGGATTAAAAGCCGAGTGTTCATGCTTAGGATGTATGCATTTGTGGGGCGTAAACTTAGTATAAAAGATTGTGCACACAGAAAGCACGCAGAGACAGACAGAATGAGGCTCCATTTTGACCAGGGACACCTTCAGCAGCCTCAAATTGATAGAGTTCTGTCTCCACTGACCTAGGCAGGGTTCTAATTGATAATTGGTAATAAAGAAAACTAAAAAGAACTTCGACTTGGTCTTTCATCCATTCTTCTCACTCGGAGGGTGATAAAGTTCACCACAATCATGGCGCTGCGAGCAGGGTGGTTCTGAGGACAGGTCCAGAGTCTTGAATTTGGGAAGAGAGACAGAAAAAGAGATTGACAGCTTGGCCAGCTGGATCCACACATTGGTGAGTGAACTTTTTCTTTCTCTCTGTCTCCGATCAAGAGGATGGAGTTTTCAACCAAATTAAGAACTGTAAGCGAGGAAGAATGAATTAATGACCTGTCATTAAATTTATAAAGGGTCCAGGGGGGCTAGCGAGCAGGCGATGGAGTAGGCAGCACAAGCAACATGCTCTGCTGAATTTCGGCTAAAAGTTCTTTTTTTAGGCACCTTACACCAACAGAAAACTAAGACACATCGTTCTGAGCTAAGTCTTTTTCATCATTTTTGTTGTGAAGCCGCAGCACGAATGGCCTACAATTTGCGAAAATACGAGTTCACCGGGGGAGCTAATGCAGCTGGGCCCAAAGCCTCAAACCCGAGTGAGTCACCACCCAGGTGCAACACACCTGAGCCTGATGACCAAATGGATGTCGCGGACCTGAAAGCAGAAATCCTCACGGATTTGAAAATGGACATAGCTATGCTGCTCAGGTCGGAACTCAAGACTGCTCTGGCCGAAGACTTTGAAAACATCAAACACGAGCTGCAGGCAGTAAAGACGGAGCTAGCAAACAACACCGCGGCGATTCGCTCCGACGTGGAGACGATGAAAACAACAGTGGCACACATGGAGCAGGGGCTTTCGTCATGCTCAGACGACGTGACTACATTGCAAACAAAAGTGGGTAAACTCGAGACAGAGGTCGGCAATCTATGGGAGAAATGTCTTGATATGGAGGGAAGATTGAGACGCTCCAACATCCGAATACTAAATGTCCCAGAGACCGCAGGTTCAAGCACACCCACAGCTGTCTCTAAACTATTAAGAGAAGTGCTAAAAATAGACAAAGATGTCCTGATCGATCGGTCCCACAGGGGTCTGCAGCCGAGAAGCCAAGATGGTAAACCCCGTGTCATCGTAGCAAAAGTCCACTACTACCAAGACTGCGCTGACATCCTCCGCCGCGCCAGGGAGTCCGGACCGCTCCGGTTCAAAGGGACCGACATCTCCATCTTCCCGGACTACCCCCCGAGCGTCGTGCAGGCCAGATCCGCCTTCAGCGAGGTGAGACGACTACTTCGTGGACGTGATGGTGTTAAATACGGTCTTCTCTATCCAGCACGGCTTCGGATCACGCATAATGGGACTGAAAAGCAGTTTCAAAACGCGGGAGAAGCCATGGCCTACGTGAAGACCAGGATCCTGCCGGACTCTTCCAAAGACTGACCATGACTTGAAAGAGTGAGAATAGCTAAACTCTACTCTGAATAAGGTTGGTGCTGTCCATCCTGTCACACAAACACATCACGTTGACTGCACTCTACAAAGCCAAATGACTCCAGTTTGTTCCAGGTGAAAAAGTAGAGAGCAGCTATTGGCTAAAACTGTGCTGTTTTTCACTCTTTTGTTTTTGTTTACAACAGATAATAATCTGTATGGTCAGTATACTGCTATGTCACTATCAGTATCACTTTGTTTTTTGTTTACTCAGCATTTAGACAATAGAAGAAATATTTTTGTCTTTAAATGTGGGAAAAAAAGGGAAAAAAAAAACTTTTGAATTTAAAACATTTGCTAAGGTGCCTTATACAAAACTATGTTTTACAGCAGAGTTTGTTCTTTTAAAGCTAGTGTATCCTCACACAAGCACTTAAATGTGTAGATATTGTTGCGAGGGGCTTGGGAATCACCTAGTTCTTTCAGGTGAGGGTTGGGGATTTACTGTACCAGGGTTTGCAATCGGTTTTCTTTTCTTTTTCTCTTGGTTCATTGGGCATGCGTACCTATCTTTTAAAGGTCCTTACAATACTTTTGAAACTATGAATGCAGGCAGTCTTAATACACCGTTAACTCTTCCCTTTTAAATATGACCACGACTAACAAAGACTTTTCAAACAAATCACCTAACTGTGACGTAACCTTTGTAAGCTGGAATGTAAAATCCTTGAACCACCCCACTAAACGAAAGAAAGTATTGACTCATTTGAGTAAATTAAAGATAGGAATTGCCTTCCTTCAGGAGACGCATCTCCGAACCTTTGACCATTTTCGACTCAGGGGTGGATGGATTGGTCAATCATATCATTCTAATTTTCACTCCAAATCTAGAGGTGTGGCCATCCTTGTTAATAAGAACATCCCATTTGTTATGTCGAAGGTTGAAACAGACTCCTCAGGACGTTATGTAATTGTGGTGGGCAGACTGTATAATACACCAGTTGTACTAGCCAACGTATACGCACCACATTGGGATGACAGTTCTTTTTTTATAAACTTTTTTGCCCATATCCCCAACATGGACACACATCATCTTATCCTCGGAGGGGATATGAACTGCACACTATCACCTAACCTGGACCGTAGCTCGCCTAGGACTGCGTCCAAATCCAGTGCAGCGTCCCAACTGCAGCTTTTTCTCAATACAAATGGTATAGCTGATGTGTGGCGCTTTCAAAATCCTACGGGTAGAAGCTATTCCTTCTTTTCTCCGGTTCACGGAACATACTCGTGCATAGACTATTTCTTTTTGGATAAAAGGCTCCTTTCACTAATAAGGAAGTGTGAATATCAAGCCATAATTATTTCAGATCACGCACCTTTGTTGATGACTTTATGTATACCAATTTCCCATGCCAACTATCACCCCTGGCGTCTTAACACTTTATTACTTTCAGATGAAGACTTCATTAAATATATCTCCTCTGAAATAACTTTCTTCCTCAAACATAATCAGACCCCAGAAATGTCCTCTTTAACAGTGTGGGAATCCATGAAGGCGTACCTTAGGGGACAAATAATATCATATAGTGCACAACAAAGAAAATGTCACAATATTAAACTTGAACAACTAACAAATGATATTCTTAAATTAGATACTATACTTGCTGTCACCCCATCCGACGACTTATTCAAACTACGTTTGACTCTTCAAACAGAGTTCAATCTGTTATCAACAAGACAAATTGAAAACCTAATAAATAAATCACAGAGTAAAACATACGAATGTGGTGAAAAGATAGGGAAGATTCTAGCCCATCAGCTTCACCAGAGAACTGTGGATAGAACTATAGCTGAGATTAATGATGAATCAGGCACTAAACATTTAGATCATTCTGAGATTAATTCATGTTTTCATAAATTTTACTCTAAACTGTATGATAGTGAATCTCTTGGCGACCATGTCCTATTCGATTCATTTTTCAGGAAAATAAACGTCCCCACAATTAATAACAAAACTGCATCCGAGCTAGATAAACCATTTTCTGCACAGGAACTTATGAATGCAATTAAGCTCATGCAAGCTGGAAAGTCCCCAGGACCCGATGGGTTCCCGAGCGAATTCTTTAAAAAATTTGCAGACCAGTTGTCTCCTATCCTGCTTTCTGTATTTGAGGAGTCGCTCGCCACTGGTTCTCTTCCTCCAACGATGCGACAAGCGACCATCTCCCTTATTCCTAAAAAAGATAAAAATCCTCTAGACTGTGGTTCATATCGTCCCATTTCACTCTTAAATGTAGACAGCAAAATCCTGTCCAAAATGCTGGCCTGCCGCTTAGAAGCGGTCTTGCCCTCAATTGTAGTCGATGATCAAACTGGCTTTATTAGAGGTCGTCACTCCTTTTTTAACGTCAGACGCTTATTTAATATTCTTTATGGTCCCACTCCACCCGACATTCCAGAAATATTACTATCACTTGACGCTGAGAAGGCGTTTGATCGGGTGGAGTGGGATTATCTCTTCTACACTCTAAAACAACTTGGCTTTGGTGAAAAATTCATTTCCTGGATCAAAGTTCTGTATTCTTCTCCTCTTGCAGCTGTTCGAACAAACAATAACCTATCCTCTTACTTCCCTCTACATCGTGGCACCCGGCAGGGTTGCCCTCTGTCGCCACTCCTGTTCGCCATTGCGATTGAACCACTGGCCCTAGCGTTACGTGGTGAAATCAATATAAAGGGAATTCGGAGATATGACTCGGATAATAAGGTGTCCTTATATGCCGACGATATGCTTCTATATCTCTCTCATCCTTTAACTAGCCTACCAAACACTCTCAACCTGCTTGAAGAATTCGGCAAAATATCAGGCTATAAAATTAACCTACAGAAGTGTGAAATTATGCCAGTGAATATAGCAGCTAAACAAATTGATTTTAGTCTATTCCCGCTTAAAGTCAGTCCACAAAAATTTAAATACTTGGGAATCTGGATAACACATGCCTTCAAAGACATATTCAAAGCAAATTTCTCACCATTATTGGCTAATCTCAAACAAGATTTGGAACGTTGGAGTTTACTCCCCCTGTCATTAGGAGGCAGAATTAATATAATTAAAATGAATGTCTTGCCCAAATTTCTGTACATATTTCAATGCATTCCCTTATACCTATCTAAAAACTTTTTCATGTCGGTGGACAGTTTGGTGTCGGGATTTATATGGAACAAAAAACACCCCCAAATGCGGAAAAGGATCCTACAACAACATCGTAAACATGGAGGATTATCCCTCCCTAATTTCCAGTTTTATTATTGGGCTGCCAACATTAGAGCTATGTTATTTTGGAAGGATTCTCCATCTGGCGACACCACCTCTGAGTGGTTACGAATGGAAAAATCCTCTTGTTTTCATACTTCTTTACACTCACTTCTATGCTCAAAACTTCCTCTTTTGGACTCCATATCTAAATTCACCTCAAATCCGATTGTGAAACACTCTTTCAAAATTCTAACACAGTTCAGGCGGAGTTTTTCTCTCAAGGACCTGCCCATTTGTGCTCCTATAACAAAAAACCACCAATTTATGCCATCACTCACAGATGGTGCCTTTCATGAATGGGCTAGTAGAGGAGTTGCCACGATGGAGAATCTATTCATTGATAATATCTTTGCATCTTTTGATCAACTGAAGCTTAAATTTAATATCCCAAACTCTCATCTTTTTAGATTTTTACAGCTCCGCAGTTTCATATCAGCATCATTTACTCACTTCCCATCCCAACCACCCAATACCCTCCTAAACTCTATTCTGAAGCTTAATTCAGGTTCCAAAGGGAATATTGGGAACATATATTCCTTACTAAATACATACAATTTGGAACCTTTGACATCATTAAAGATTCAATGGGAGGCCGATTTGGGATTTGAACTTCCTGAGGATGCTTGGGAAAGAGCTTTAGATAGAATATATTCTTCTTCAATCTGCTTACGACACACGGTTATCCAGTTTAAGGTCATGCACCGTCTCCATTGGTCTAAAGTGAGACTAGCAAAGTTTACACTTAACATTGATCCCATTTGTGATAGATGCAAACAAGCACCAGCCACCCTCTCGCATATGTTCTGGTTTTGTTCAAAACTAGACAACTTCTGGCAGTCAATATTTAAAACTTTTTCAGATGTTTTACAAGTACCTATTGAACTTTCTCCCATCACTGCCATATTCGGAATAACTCAACAAGATACTCACCTTAACCGCCAGGCACAGAATATGATAGCCTTTGCATCTCTTATAGCTAGGAGATTAATACTCTTTAAATGGAAGGAGAAACTTCCCCCAACCTTTAAAATGTGGATTAATGACCTTCTACACCACTTGGTACTAGAGAAGATTCGTTACTCTACGAGAGGGTGTATTCAAAAATTTCATGCTACATGGAGACCGTTCTTAAGTTATATAGAGAAATAAGATGTCACTACTTTTGGTGTTTTATATGACTAATACTGTATTGTGTATAACTTGAAACCCATAAGGACCACTCTCAATCACTTGTAGATTTTTTTTTTTTTTTTAATTTGTTTCTCATCCTGTTTTGGTTTTGTAATTATCATTTTACTCGTTATTTTAATTGTGTCAATTCTTTATTCATATATATGTATAGGTATATGATGCATGTAATACAAGTGGTTGTATACCAATTTAATACAAGATTGTCAAATGGTACAGTAATATTGTTGCAGGGATGGGGCTCCGTTGGAGCGGGTGGGGGGTGGGGTTTGTTGTTTATTTTTGTTTATATTTGTATTATTCCTGAATTTATGTACCTTGTGCATTATGTTCCTATGTACAAATATAAATAAAAAGACTTGGAGCAAAAAAAAAAAAAATTATAAAGGGTCCCAAAGCTAAATTTTGTTAAGGAAATTGAATATAAAGAGAATTCTCACGTTTGGAAAATCTAAATTTATTGTGTGAAGTAATATAGGCCTACTGTATTTATTTATTGTGCACTTCGAAGTTATTGTGTAAAGAAGCAGACTTTGGTTTAAATTTGTGAGGAAATGTGCATCGTTCTGGCGCTAAGATCACATATTGTTGAAAACGGGGTTTTGACCTCGTAGTTCTGACCCTAAAGTAATGAATGATTTTAATATGCACATGGAGAAATAAGAGAAATAAGAGAAATATGAGAGAAATATGAGAAGAAATTCATAGGAGAAACTATGAATTAGTTTGAAGTTGTATTTTAATGAAATAAATGCGCGGTTTAGACCCGAAAAAGTAAACAGTTTTAAGACGTGTGAGGACGTGGAGCCGAATATGCAGTTTAGATGCTAAAAGTGATGAATTAATATATATTAAGTCGCATTTAAGTTTAGGTCAGAGCGTGCGCAGTTTGGCAAGAAGTCCTAGGCAAATTGTAAAAGTGATTACTGTGTTTTATGAAGTCGCATGCCCAAATTTGAAATGTGTAAAGGATTTGTGCCTGATCAACACTAAAGAGATCCTAATGAAATGTTTTAAAGAAGAAAAGAGCTCGAGTAAAGTTTAATACAAGTTAATCTCTCTCTCTCATTTTGTGTTGTGAGGACACAATGTGAATCCTCACAAGTGATTTCTGCAAATATATGAAACCGAGGTTTGAAGACGACGCAGGTTTGCGTATTTTTATGAAGTGATATCAATGTTCTGTTAACTTTCAGCTGTGTATAAATAATATTAGTCTCTATTAGACAAGCAGAAAAGGGAGGGGGAGCATTTTCTGCTCAGTCTATCTCTCCCCCTCCTTTCCTGCTCAGCCTATCTCTCCCTCTCCCTCTCTGATACACACACACACACACACACACACACACACACACACACACACACACACACACTCATGCCTTAACATAAACAGAGGAACATTGGGATAGAGACAGCTGTGCCTCTTCCTTAATGTACACAAGCACGTACATGCATATGAAAGGCTGTTTTACTAAACTTGTTTCATCAATTCGCCTTGCTGAAGTTGTGTGGATTGATTGTGCTCTTGACTTCACAACAAAACTCATCTGTTCTGACGTTCTGCTCTGTGTCAGCCATAAACTTGAGACAGTTTGAGGCTGGAACTCAAAAGGCTCTGACACTGGTCTGCGCAGAGAGGGAGCGCAAGATGGAAAGTTGCGTGTGACAGATCGAGGCGCAGTCCCTGCATGACACAAGCCTGTCATTTTCTGATTCTTTCCTATCCAAGATTATATGGTTAAATAAACACCTCCTTTCTTTATAAAAAGGGGACATGAGCCGTTTAACGGACTTATATATATATAAATAAATTAGACAAGAACAATCCTCTTCCTCCATAAGAAAAGTGATTGATGAGCTCTGTCTAGACAGAGTAGTAAGGAACATATACACACACATACACGGACATTTCTCTCTCTCTCTCTCTCTCTCCTTTCCCTTTTTGCTGCTTTGGTTATAAATAGCTTGCGTGTAAAAGTGTTTTTTAAGATTGTTTTTATAATTACAGTATAAGACATCATTATTATCTTTAGTAGATGTTTTGGAAAGGTTGTCTTGATCATTAGATTAAAACAGTGGTTTGGAAACACTTAGGTCTGTAGGATTGTGTAAATATTTTTAGAGGTTTGATGGAGTGTTAATTAGTTCGGGTGATAGTAAATTTAGTAGTTGCTGTTTATTCTAGAGAAAAGTTAATTTGAATAAATAGGTGAAGATTGATCTTTGTAGTATTTAATGTGACTGATTACTTGGACTTGACTACAGACTGACTTTTTTGAATTATTCTAATTTTTGGGTTAATGATAATTGCTTTGATCGATTGGTTGATTGTCTGAATTGTTAAGTCAATTAGAGTGATTGATAAGAGTAGCTGATAATGGTTAATTGTTGAATGATTGAACTGTTTAAATTGTTTGATTGAATGGCTAGCTAATGTGTTGAATTATACTTGTTGCTAAAGCTTGTTGTGTTCTATTGGTTGTTTATTTGTTTGGGTTACCTTGATTACTCTAATTGTTTGTATGATTGAGGTTTAATTAGCTGTGTGAATGAATAACTGAGGATTGATGGTTTATTGATTAATTGATAAACTGCCTGGTTGATGAACTCATGGTTGTGATTGATTGATGACAAACTGACATGTTGGTTGTCAAATGTGCGGATTGATTGATAATTATTTGTTTATGGTTACATTGCTTTGATTGATTGATTGATTGGTAACCAACTGACTGAGTGGCAGATTAATTGATTTCTGTGATTGACTGAAAGTAATTGAATGTATGCAAGTTTGATTGATTGATGATGAGTGATTGATTGATGGGTGTAATGAAGTGGTTGATTGACTGGATTAATTGCTTTAATTGATGACAACTGATTAATTAAGTGATTGTTTGATTGATTGATTGTTTGACAACTGATTAATTGATTGAGTGTTTGATAAATGAATTGCTTTAATTGATGATGATCGATTGATTGATTGATTGATTGACGAATTGATGAATTGATTGATTGCTTGATTGGATTTTTATGAGTAATTGATTTGTCCAATTTGATGCATTTTTGATTAATGATTAGCCTTTGACCTAGTAATAACGGGTCAGCTAATGATAGCATCTTGATTTATTATTAGTTTATTACTATTGGCCCATTGGTTTATTAGCTTATAATGGGTAAAGATAGTTGATTGGAATTGATTAATTGATTATTGGTTAATTTGTGTAAGTAGGATTTGTGAATTGTGGAAGTGGATTTTTACCATCTTTCACTGAGCTGTTTATTATAAATTCAAAATTAACTTAAACCTTTAATTTAATTGGTTAATTAAGTAAACTACACTGGTGTCCATTGCCCTTCTTCAACAACACTAAAATTCATCTTTTTAATACGGTGGGATTCAAATTTATATTTACATATATTTGTACATGGTACACATGCCTTGTGTATAACAGGATTATATCACAACTCGCACTGAATTTAAAATACACATGAATAGTTTTGATTTGTGACAACTTCTGATTTGTGCATAATCTGAGCAGCATTTAATTCAATCATACTAATAAATAAAATAAAGTCAAAAAGTGTGGTTGAAGTAAATAAAGTCAAAGAAAAAGTTAGTTGGATTATCGTCTTTTGGGGTTTACAAGGGTGTGTTTGAAGAAACAATTTTTGAAAAAAGTGGTCTGTTGTATAATTTGGGGATTGCTCAGTATTTACAACAAGGTTACTTTGTGAAGTAAAAAGTTCAGAACCTTTCGCTTTCCAATTTCCCTTACAAATGATAAAGAAATTCAGAAACAAAAATCCCTGTGTGGCAATGGGCGCAGGTACAGCAAGGGCAACCACCCCAGTGGAGATGGTAGAGAAAACAATCCCCTCGTGAAGGGAATTGATAAAATATCTAAAAAATGTAATAAAAGATGGGCAGAAATTGACCAGCCCTGGCCGCCAGAGGGTACCTTCGATCCAGAGGTGATAAAAACATTGCAAGTGCTCGTCAATACATACAAAGCAGAACAGAAGAAAGGCAGAAAAGGGCAGAGAAGAAAAGAAAAAAGAGAAATGGAATTGGCCATTTTGGAGTTGTTTAATCAAGAAGGGCAGAAGCTATTGAAAGTAGCCAAAGAGTAGCCAGAGTGGATAAAATATAGAGAGGACTTTGGAGGCTGCAAAATTAACTGAGAGAGAAGAAAAGTGAAAACACATCGCTGTATCCACAGTTACCACTCCTCACCACGGAAGGAAGATACTGTGTAGAGGATGAGGATCACCGGATACTCGAGACCGGAAGAGCAAAGACAACTATAGTAATGACTCCTGAAACTAAGAGCAAACACCGACGTGGCTTCTCACCAGCTAGAGAAGGTCCTAGCTCGGTGGAGACACGTCTAAAGAGATCAACCGGAAAAGGGAAAGAGAAAAAGAAGACATTGAAAAGCATCAAACGAGACTCTGGTGAAGATAAAAGATGTGTTGGAGGATATGCTTCTTCAATCAAGAAAATACTAGCCAGAGCTGAGAGACGAGGCAAGAGAGCCAGTAATGCGAAGGGAGCATCAGATTCCAGTACCAGCGACAGTGATGACGATAGCGAAACCTCTGCATCCAGCGAAAACAGTGAATCCAGTAAGGAGGATGAGGAAGTACTGGAAGAAAGGCGCATGACGGAGCAGGTGGATGGCCTAATAAGCACAATGGAAGAAGAGCTCAGGAAAATAGAACTAGCAAAGGAACAGCTAAGACAGGAAATGGAATCGGCTATCTCTATAACTGCAAGGGAACCTTTGGAGAAGGCAATGGAAGAACTGGCTTCAATGCCAAAAAGAAAGAGAAAAAGCAATAAAGAAACGAATAGAAACTGAAGGGAGAAACCTCCGGCGATACAACCTGTGACTGAGACCGAAGAAATCTTATTATGTATGCCCGGTGCTGGTGAGAGGAAGAGAATTGGAATACAAGCCATAGCCGACTACTGATATGACGGAGATCATTGATAAACTACCCCCATTGCAGGATGGCGCTCACCCGTGGATTTCAAAATTGGATGAGGCGACCATGGGGATACAGCCAGCCATGGGAGACATTAAAAGGCTCCTAGCCAACCTATTGGGAGTGCCAGTCATGGAGGAAATATTGGAGAGAGCTGGACTCCACAGATATGTTACCACATCAGTTAACGACCCAGAACTCTTTTCAGCTAACAAGGGTTATTTGTGGAAAGCGTTGAAAATTATGTACCCTACCAATGTGCATCCAGATAACATTCTCATCGACCCGTTGGGAGAAAAGGAAAACCCAAGAGCCTATGTTGCCAAAGCTCACCAGCAGTGGAGAAATGTCACCGGAAGAGACCCAGATCTCAATGAATTGGAGAAATCTATAATGAGAGAAAAGATTCAACAAGGATTACCCCTGCCAGTGAGAAGTAAAATAGCAGAAGTTGTGGGATTGAACAATATGACAAGGAGTGTTTTCAGCGACCATATTGCCCATCAAGTGGAACTGCACCGCAAGAAAGAACATGCCCAGAAAGAGCAAGATCAAGAGACACTCAGAAAACTCAACCAAATACAGTTGACAGGACACAAAAACAAAGAGAAGAAGCAAGCACCAGTAATGCAGTATTAGCCACAGCCAAATCAACTGCAGCCACCCTTAACACCAGCCACGCAGGTCACTACTCAGCCTCAATATCCTCAACCGGTCTATGGTCAACCCCAGGGATGGAGAGGAGAAAACAGAGGAGATACTGGATCAGGTGGCAGAGGAAATGGGAATACAGGCCCCTTCATGCCACGATGCTTTAACTGCGGCAGAATGGGCCATCAAGCTTGCAACTGTGGGAGACCAGGAGGAGGAAACCCTAGAGGGGGATATGCCTTCATACAGCGTGGACCCCGAGTACAACAATGGCAACAACAGCGGCCACCAATGGGACCGGTAAACCCTTACAGGGGGCCGGCACCAGGATTCTAGGGGTGCCCAGAGAACCCGAAAGGGGGGTGTCAGCTGGTGGTGTCTAAACCGGAAAACGATCCAACAATTTGGGTAAAAGTAAACCATCGTCCATTGAAACTGATGGCAGATTGCGGAGCTACTTTTACCTGTATCCGGCCTCATGATGCTACATACCTTCCTATGTCTGGCAAGTACGTTCGGACAATCGGATTTGAGGGAATAAAACAGCTGATACCTTCCACAAAACCTGTGGAGCTCCGCTACAAGAATCAAAAAACTACAATACCCATTCTTGTTTCAGAACAAACCCCCATTGGACTACTTGGAAGAGATGCATTATGTAGATTGAAGTGTACAATAAAATGCACACCAGACGGCTGTTTGGTGGAAGTTCCTACATGAAAATGATCATCAAATGACCATGAAAGCAGAAACTGAAGCACCAGTGGTCTACTGGATTGGAAATCTCAGTCAAGATCTGATTGAACCAGCAAGAGTGTGGGAAAAGTTCATCTTTGCAAACTTACTGGGAGCTAGGATACCAGAATATGCACTACACTGCACGCTCCAGTATTTCAAAGATCCGGCCAACTCAGATCCAGATGAGTGGCTGAAAACCCAACCGAAACAAGTTCAACTCAGTTCAGGATGTATAATCTTGGGCCGAAAAGGTGCTGCAATGAAGATAAATAACGATGTTTATTTGAACCAGGAACACAGAATCGAGGGAAGCATTCCTCATGTGACTCTAATGATTGCTGAAGATTACGAACAGAAGCATATTGGGGCAATGATGGCAGAATCAGAAGAGGCCATCTTTGTAACGACAAAAGAAAACCCAGCTGTCTGGATAAGTAAAGAATAGCAATTTATCAAAATTATGATCTCAGCACAAGGAGTTGGTCAACCACTGACTGTACAAATGACAAATGAATCAATATTGTCTGTCATACCTGACAGGAACTTCATGGAAGAAATGTTGAAACAGGTTCAAGAGAGCTTGTGGTCCCAATACAACACCGAAGCATTTCTGACATTCAGAAGCTATAAGGAAAGCACCCAGACCAAGGACAGTCAGAGAAATGATGAAATTCTTGGGGATTACAGGTTATAGTTCTGCATGGATTGAGAATTACACAGAACTCACAGGGCCCCTGAGAGCTATGATCAAAGACACAGGAAGTGGTCAATTGCATTGTAATCTCATTTGGACACAAGAAGGTCACCTGGCATTTGCGACAATTAAACAGAAATTGCTATAGGCACCAGCATTGACATTGCCTGATTATTCTAAAAATGTTGTGATGTATGTCTCGTCATCTCCTGAGGGCAAGCATGCCTGTGCTGTTCTTGCTCAACCCACGGGTACGGGGACTAGCCCCCAACCTATTGCATATTATTCTTCTGCTTATTCAGAAGTGGAGATGGGCCTTGCCCCATGCTATAGAGCTCTGACAGGAGTTTATAAAATGTATGAGAAAGCTTCAGGCCTTACAATGGGCTATCCATTGACAATTGTGACCCATTACAGTCTGAGAAATCTCTTGAACCATGGCAAGTTCACTTTGACAATGCCTAGAATTAGAGACTATCATAGGCTTTTAGAACAAGAGGATGTTACTTTAGCTAGGTGCAATACGATTAACCCAGTCGACACTTTGCCGACTCCTGATGATGGGGAGCCACATTTAGAATATTGGACTGATGGGTTTTGTTACAGAACAGGAGATAAATTAAGTGCAGGATATGCAATTGTTAAAGCGGAAGGCTCTGACTTTGTAACTGAGAAAGCTGAAGCTGTTCCACAGCCATGTTCAGCACAGCTCGCTGAATTGATTGCTTTAACGCAAGCTTGTCTAATGGCAGAAGGTAAGCGTGTTACAATATACACCGACTCTGCATATGCTCATTTACTTTGTCATCTCTTTGCTGCAGAATGGAAGGGACGTGGCTTTAAGAAGACTGATGGTTCCCCCATACAGCATCATGCACAAATTATGGAGCTGTTAAATGCTGTAATGAAACCTAAAGAAATAGCTATAGCTAAATGTGCAGCACGTAAATCGGATACATCTAGAGTTACTCGAGGTAACAATGCAGCAGATGAAGCCGCAAAGGTAGCTGCTGGGACACATAAGACAGAGAAAGTCCTTCTGGTCACACATGTAGTAGACTTAGAAGACAATATCACACTCAGAGACATAGTGTTGATGCAGGAAGGAGCTAATACAATGGACAAACAGTTGTGGTTAGCTAGGGGTGCAAGTAAAGATGCCACAGGTCTGCGGAGAAATCATGATGGCCTGGTGGTTGCGCCTCCGGACTTATTGGGTTTGTTGATTAATGACGCGCATGGACTCGCCCATGCGGCGAGGGGGGAAGTGAGAAGGAAAATTATAAAAGAGTATGGTTTTTGGGCACCTTTTTTGCTAGAACAGATTGATTATGTCATAGGAAGATGCACAATTTGTTTGAAGAATAACATCAGAAGAGGTGTACTAACCCCACCAGGACACATTCCAACACCTAACGGTCCTATGAGGGAACTTGTTATCGACTACGTGGACATGATTCGTCCAGTAGGAGGTAAGAGATACATGTTGGTAGTTGTGGATAGATTTAGCAGATAGGTGGAAGCATGCCCTACTAAAAGAAAAGATGCTTCATCCGTAGCCAAGCTTCTCTGCAGAGAGGTAATACCTAGATGGGGCCTACCAGATAGGATTTCATCAGATAACGGTAGAGAATTTGTTGACAAAACAGTAAAGCTTATTTTGCAAAAGCTAGGCATTAAGCAGCGGCTTGGAGCTGTGTACCATCCACAAAGTCAAGGTATTTGTGAAAGAATGAATGGAGTTATTAAAAACCGTCTCACTAAGATCTGTCAGCATAGGGGACTTAATTGGATAGAAGCGCTTCCGCTTGCGCTAATGGCCTGCCGATTTAGTGAGCTTCGTGAATTACCTATGACGCCATTTGAGTTAGCTATAGGCCGTTGCATGACGACGCCTAGATTGCGCTAGTGGGAAGGGACCAAGTCTATCCCTGTTAGAAGACGATCTGAAAGCATATGTAAAATATATGTCTAACTTCCAAAAGGAGCATTTCTTCTTATGTCATCCAAAAACAGGAGCAGACCGAGAAAGAGGAACAAAGGGTTCTTCTATTATCATCCTAGCAGGGGATACGGTGATCCAGATAAGGGGATCACCTACCTGGTTCCACGTCAACCACTGCATCAAAGCACCAAAGGACGACGAGGAGGGAGACGTAGATCTCCCACAAGGAGCCGAAGATGGAGAGCAGCCATCGAGAGATACGGCAAACCACGACAATCCAGAGAGTCTGTTGGAGCAACATCAGGAGGAACAGAGGGATAACAGTGCTGATGAAGGTGATATTGATCATGCACTTGTTCCAACTGATGCCGAGAGTCATGCTCGATTCAACACCATCGACTTCCGGCAAGCTCCGGAACAGCCAAGGCCACAACCAGCAGGAAAGTCAACTCCAGAGTGTCCAGAGGGCCAGGAGGTTTCTCGTATAGCCTCCAGAAAATCAAGAAGTCCCAGGCCGGTTCGGGAGATCCGAGTCCCGATTCGGTTCAAGGACTACAGTTAAAGGAGAAAGGACGAAGGACCTGCAAGATTTGTCAACCTTTTATTTCTATCTATCTCTCTCCCCTCTTTCTTCTATCTTTATGGCCCGAGGCAGTAAGAACAACTGACCTCCAACGAGAAGGTCAAGTGCTAGTGACCTCTGATCCTAAGCAAAAGCAATGAAGATACAGTATTCCATGAAAGAAATTTTGATTTGAGGACATTGGACTATTGGGAAATGAGGTTACAAAGTGACCTCAGATGATTATATTGTGACAGCGTATGAGGAGTTGATTAAGTGTAAGATGTGTTACATCAGTTCTTACTATTGATGATAATTGATCAATGCTAAAAGTAAAGAATGTTTGACATGATATTATTAATTCATATCTTTTTATTAATTCATATGAGTCTACTTTTGATTGTTCTTATTGACTTGGGTGTCCCATCTGAAGACTAACTGAGGCATGCAAACCCACAATAAGGTGGCAATCCCTCAGGGGGGGAAACTGAAAAATAAATTAATTAATAAAATAAAATGAAATAAAACATCCTTCATCCAGATTTTATCAACCAACAACATAACATTTATCTTAACTGGATGGCCTAATTCTCAAATAAATTTTGACCTAAAGTAGGACTTTACACACTATAGTCAATATTTACAAAACTGAAAGGTAGTCTTATGAATAATAATACAAAATCTTCTCAAACTATTTTATAAAACACAATAGATATACAGCAGAACATTTTTTGTTTGTTTTTTGTTGGCAGCTTAACAGGCTGCTTTGGGGAAGCACTTGTTGAGGGGATGGAGGGAGTTGGTGCAGGAGAATCAGTGCTTGCTGATGCTAAAGGTGCAGTATTGCTAGCTGCTGTGATTATTTTAAAAAACAGTACAGAACTACAGCCTGGGGCGGGGCTTTACGTAGGGGTCCGTCCATAGACTGTATAAAGGGTCCGTTAGACACAGGTCACTTGTCTTCAGTTTGTCACATGCAGTGGACGTGGGCACTCATCTCTATGCTTGTAACGCTGCTGCTCCTTCAAAGTCTAACCCACTCCGTGGCAGTGGTGTGTTTGGGCTGCGCAGCCTGTGAATACACGTCATAGACTGTATACACGCACAGCGGACGGACAGAGAGATGAGAGGGAAGCCGACACTGTAGGCTATCGTGTGTGTCCCTTTTTCGGCGGATTTTTCCGCTACTGCAGATTATTTTGTCAACTTGTAATGTATATTCATTTTGTGAGTATATTAAAATGTGCTTTCTCAACTTCCAAAATTTTGATTTGAGGGGGCAAGACATTTATTAAAGGGGGCTCTGCCCCCTCTTGCCCCTGCGTAGTGCCGGCCTCGCTTCATACTGTCTGAGGTCATTAAATGGAAATTCAAAGGTCAGAAACCACCATACTGGTGCATGAAAAAACGCACACCTGCGGAAAGAACGTTTTGGCAAGAGTACCACAGACTTACCTTTCATAATGGTTTGCTCTGTCGTGAAGTTTTCAACCCATCCACTAAGTCAGTACTGCACCAAGTTGTGGTCCCTCAAGCCTTAAAAGACATTGTCCTACAGCTGCTGCATGGAAATCCAGTGACTGGTCATCTGTCTGTAGACAAAGTCTTGAAAGGTGCTCAGCAGCTGTGCTACTGGCCGTTCATGTCACGTGATATAAAGGTGTGGTGCAAGCAATGTACTCCATGTGATGCAAGACGGAGTCCCACACCTCACCACAGAGCTCCAATGAAAACAATTGTCGCTACTGAGCCATTCCAAAAGAACGCAGCTGACATACTTGAGCTTCCCATCACAAGTCGTGGCAACAGGTATGTGCTTGTGGTTCAAGATTATTTTTCAAAGTATGTCAATCTCTATGCCATTCCAGACCAGCGCTCCACAACAGTGGCAAAATGCCTGTTTGAGAACCTCATCTGTGAACATGGTATTCCAGAAATGCTGCACACGGATCAAGGACGTCAATTTGAGTCTGACTTGGTAAAACACCTGTGCCAATTGCTGGGCATCCAGAAGACACGAACCAGCCCATATCATCCTCAGTGTGACCAGGGGCGGACTGGGACAAAAAATCGGCCCTGGCATTATGGACCAGACCGGCCCACAACATTTGCTAACGCACCTTTTCAGTCTTTTCGGTGCAACTGTCTTTAAAACAGCATACCTTGAGCCATACAATGACTTAACAGGAATCAGTGAGAGTGGACACATTAAATACTTCAAAACTTGTCATTTATTAACTATATACAAATACACTGCACCACTCAATCACAGTAATGAATCTGAAGGCAGCAGTCATCCTATTGGGTGTGCCTATGTGTTTCAGGGAGGAAGAAAAGAGAAAGAGAAAGAATAGTGATGAGAAATGATTGATCATGTCTAGATATTCCAAGAGTGATGCTCAATAAATTGTGAACTTACCCAGTCAGAAAGGATGAATAAAGCGGAAAACCTGGATGAACTCTGAACTGGTCAACTCTGTGTATGATATTTGAAAAAAGGAGAGAACAGATTTAATTATAGGTTAATCTGGTCAAAAATAGCAGTAATATAATCTGAAAATAATCTGAAAAGAAGTCTGATTTCACACTTGCACACTCAAAGCTATGCTGGATATGTCTGACAGATACTGTAGAAAGAGAATGAGAGGGATAATATTTTGCATTACATTGACTGTAAACTTACCAAGAGAAAAGGATGCATGTGAAGGCATTCAAAAAAGAACCCCTCCTGTAATGAACACGTAGCATCCTAAGTGTGGGGAGGAAGAGAGAGGGGAAATAGTCATAGGCGACCAGATGACCACAAATGGTATCAGTTATTATCATAAGTAATTATATGAACTCATCAGATTTAGGATATTCATTTAGGCTATTCAGTTTTCCAGATTAAGGTACTGTACAATTTGTACAATTTGCAAATGACAAATTGCTATCATGAATCATTTGGAGGATGTTTGAGTCATGGAACCCCTCCTGTAATGAACACATGGCATTCTAAGAGTGTGAGATGGAGAGAGAAAGAGAACAGTCATAGGTGACCAGATGACCACACATGTTATCAGTTATTATCATACTGTAAGTAGTTATGATATTAACTCATCAGACTTAGGGTATTCAGTCTTCCAGATTAGGGTAACATTGGACAATTGTAAACTCACCAAGCTAAAAGAATGCAAAAGACAAATTTCTATCATGAATCATTTGGAGGATGTCTGAGTCATGGAACCCCTCCTGTAATGAACAAATGGCATCCTAAGAGTGTGAAAGGGATAGGGAGAGAGAAAGAAAAAATAGTCATACTGTAGGTGACCAGATGACCACACATGTTATCAGTTATTATCATAGGTAGTTATGATATTAACTCATCAGATTTAGGCTATTCAGTCTTCAAGATAAGGTAACATTGGAGTAAGGTAACATTGGACAATTAGAAAGGATGCAAATGATTCCTATGATGGAAGAACATGAGCATGTTTGAGTCATGGAATCCTGTCAGAGAAGAGGAGAGGCTCAGGCTTGTAAGAATCATAAGTTACATTGCAATAAACATTTTCATAATCAGTGATAAGCAATTCAAGGAGTTCCTCTCACCTTATTCATTCACAAGAGCAGCTTCCTCATCAGTTCACTTTTCTCAGCCACCTTATCTATGACTGTGTCTGTGTCCAAAGCCATGAGAATATCTTTCTCAGTGGCCATCAACATAAAGGCCTCCAGTTTGCTTGCTGATATGGGGCTCCTGAGTCTGTTTTTGATAAACTTGAGGGTGGAGAAAGTTCTTTCACAGGCCACCTGGGTCAGGGAAAGAGTCAGCAGGAACTTGTAAGCAAGCCCAAGGAGATGGTAGGCATCTGAAAACATGTTGAGCCGCTGGAGGATTTGGTAGCAGCACAGTGGGCAATTTTTACATGAGGCACAGGTTAAATCCACAACGCTTGATTCCACATCTTCCTGTCCTTCAGCTCCATCTTCCACTGTCCTGGTCACATAATCCTCAAGATGAGATGCCTTCAGTCTGCTCCACTGTCCAGCTAGACATGTCAGCTCTGACTGGAGATTGTTTACTGTTGCACTTGTGTCGAATCTGATCAGGCACCTGCTCAAGCCTTCAAGAGCATTGTTGGGTAGTGTAGTGGTCCGGATTTGTTCAAAGTTCCTGGGGTCCAGCCAAGCCAAATCGGAAAAAAGAGTGCCATGTGTCATGAAGCGCCTGTGAATGGCCTCAAGAGCGGTGTCCAGAATTCTGTTGTGAACACTGATCTCAAACGATCTCTCAGGATCCATAATAGGCTCATCATGGGCCATTTCTCCTGCTCTGTTTTTTTTCCTGCCTCTTTTCTGAGGCAATGTTTTCTCAACTTCAAGAGATGTTTCTTCCAGTCTTCTCTCAAGGTCATCATTTGCCCACTGGACAAAAGTGTCTGCAGCCGCTTTAACACTTTTAAAATCCCTGGCAATGGATTTCAAGCTCTCCTGTGTGGCAAGCACCATACGATGTGCCGAAAGGATGTCCATGCCTCCTGTCTGAAGATACTTAGAAAGAGGTGTTGTTTGCTCAAATATTCGAAGAAATATTTGAGCTGTTAACACGGTTTCATACTTCAAAAGCCCCTCTTTAAAACCACGTGCTTTGGCACGTACAGTTGCTTTTTCATTTTCCTTCTCTTCTATAGCCTCCAGTGTTAGGACAGCATCTGAGAACAAGGCATTTTGCGGCTTCCCAAAATGGCCAAACACTTTTCTGACCGCATCGTGTTTTGACCACCACCTTGTTTCCCCTATTGGGGAGAGACTTCTGTGGCTTTTATCCTGTGCTTGGTTTTCCCACAGAATGACCCTTTGATAAGAGTCCTTGATGAACACTGCAATGTCATTCAGTAGACTGAAAAGTGTTCCACTTTCAATGACAGTTTGTGTTGTGTCGGACAGCACCAGATTAAGAACATGCGCATAGCACCAGACATGGACATGGGTGGGTGACTGAGAAGCCATCAATGCTGAAAATCCTTTGTACTGGCCTTGCATATTTGATGCCCCATCTGTGGCATTTCCAATGCACATGTCCTTGTTCAGCTTCAGATGGTCCAAGACATCTGAGATTAAGTTGACAAAGTATTGCCCAGTGGATGCCTCACACCTCACTAAGGCCACAAGCCTCTCATGCATAGTGTCAGTGACATATCTTAGAATTATGGAACACTGATCTTGAGAGGTTATGTCCTGTGTTGTGTCCAGCTGAATGGAGAACATTCCAGCTTTCTGTACCTCACTTGAAATGCAGTCTTGAATGAGGTGCCCAACTGTATCAATAACTGTATTGACAGTAGTTTTGGAGAGAAGTGTGACCAGAGACCCTCGACCTCTTGTTCCACTGGATTCATGCAACTTTTTACTCCTTTCAATACAATGATCAAGGTGCTCTTTTAGGCAGACATCATATTTCCCCAATAAAATGATTCTCTGGATGCCTATAGCTCAGTCCCCTCTTGCCTATCACTTTCACCACATCAACAACACGTTCTAAAACCCGTCGTCTCTTTCTGACTTGTTCCCTATGAGCAGACAGCTGATTACCTGCAAACCTGCTGCTGATATCTGCTTTTGAGTGTCTTAGTAAAAAAGCTTCAGCACAGATTCAGTGTGCACTACTCTTTTCATGCTCTTCTGTGCGCTGGTGCATATGCCTCCAATCAGACATTCCAGTAATAAATGTGCTTGAGTCACCAATCTTCCCAAAAGCCATACACACAAAACAAAACAATTTGTGACGTCTCTCACAATACGTGAGCCACCTCCTGTTGGTTCCGTTTTTACAAGTGAAACAGGAGCTTACTCTAGGACTACTAGTTGAACAAAGAAATTAAGAGTGTTAACTCTTCACTTTTCATATTTGTCTTGTCATATTTTTGGTGAGTGCTGGAATTACTGGAATGTACCTGGAACTGCATTCACATAACATAGACAAATGATAAGATTTTTAAAAGTGAGATTTTCTATCAGTTACGTAGCCTACTACATTGTCCTTACCATCTAGGCTACAAAAATAACTGCTATATTTGCTGGACAAAAAAACAACTTCGCCAATAGGCTAGCCTATTACTCACCCCACAAATAGTCTAATAAGTAATTAGAATGCAGCCCACTGATTTATTGTTATTGTCAGTGAATGGTGAACACGTTCTCACATTAAAGACTATTTCCTTTAGAATGAAAGACATGAAAGTAGGCTACTACAGTAAGCTAGGCTTATTTCATGCAGCCAGTGTAGCCTACAATGCCTTACAGTAAAAAATAACGCTAATGCTCAGAACGTTTTTAGCTAATTTCACCTGCATTAAGCTAACCAACGTGGCCATAGGGCAATAGACGGAATTATTTGATTGACATTTTATCATAGTCATCAAGGGGTTGGGAGGCTTATCCTAGGCTACTCATTGCGTTTCACACATGTTCTGACAGTTGTCCAGCTTACCGCAGGTTCAACAACATGCTCCTGTTGAGTGCCACTGCCACCGGCACCACTGTCATCAGCGACGGGAGCTGATGAAGGCCCTGCTGTGGCAAACATATCCGTGATTTTGGCACACTTCGCAGCATCTGCTGCAGGGCCGGTGGTAAGAAATAAACTATTGCTCAGCCTTTTTTTTTCTTTGGCCTGTAGGTGGGACCAAAGCGAACGGTGTGGTTGTTCAACAGTGTGTTTGGGCTGTGTGATCTGCTGGTTATGGGCCGGTCAGACCAAAAAAAAACAAAAAAAAACAAAATCGGGACTCACCGGCCCAAATAGCATGTCGGCCCACCGGGCATTTGCCCGGTATGCCAGATTACCAGTCCGTGCCTGAGTGTGACGGCATGATTGAGAGATTCAACAGAACACTCATTGATCAATTAGCCAAGTTGCTTCTTCAGCAGCCTGGTGAATGGGATGACTGTCTCCACCAAGTCGCTTTGGCTTACAACACCAGCCCTCACTCTACCACAGGTTTCACGCCATTTTTCCTCACACATGGTCATGAAGCCAGGATGCCTGCAGACCTGCTGTTTCCTAATAACACACCATCTTCATCTACGCCAGGTTAGGGTTAGGGTTAGACCCTGCTGACTATGTGGCACAGTTGACTCAGAAACTTTGGTCAGCTTTCAGTTTGGCTGCATGGAACAGAGACTATGCCCACAACCGACAGAAACGACAGTATGACAAAGGTGTCAAACACACTCCCTATGTTACTGGGGACCTCGTGTGGTTAAGTGACCCCACTAAATCAAAACACAAACTTGCTCCTCACTGGAAAGGCCCCTTTGAAATACTGGAGTGCCTCAGATCTGATGTAGATTCTCCTGGGGTGAGATACAGGATTCATTACCTCCTGGACCAGTCTGACAAGTCTCAGATTGTCCATTACAACCGTCTCAGACTGTACAATGCTCCTGTGCCAGATCATGGACAAAAGACACCTGATGCAGCACCAAAGAGCTATAATGTACCTGGCTCAACAGTGCCCCCTCAGTGGCCCCTCAGGTCTGCCTGCCTCAGCCTCGGCCTCAACCCCAGCCCCAACCCCAGCCCCAACCCCAGCCCCAACCCCAGCCCCGACCCCGACCCCGACCCCGACCGTACTCTTCCCCATCCCCTGCCCCTTGGACTCAGTGTTTGGATGCTCCCCCCTCTGCCACTCCTGGTAGTGGCTCTGATTCTTCGCTGCGCCCCAGACTGTTGTTTTGTTTCCTTGTATGAAACGGGGACGTTTCTTTTGTGAGGGAGGGAGGAAATGTAAGATTTAATTTGAGTTAATTTACCAGTAATATATTTACAATGTTTATGCAGTTAAGTAGTTATATGTTTGTGATTTAGTATTTACATATTTACAGATTCAGATAGTTACACCAGCATCTTTTGAAACAGTTAAGATAGTCTCTTGAATCTATTTCTGTGGTTTTACCTCATTACAGTTACATTTGTCTAGGTCTAAGTCGTTCCTGGCCTCCGATTGGTGGGGTTAGTCACCTGGGGGTGAGAGATAAGGAAGTGGTTGTTGTTGTTGTATTCTGATGCGGGAGCTACAGTAAAGTTCTGCCTAAAAGTCATCTGTCTCCATCCTGCTGTTTTCTCTCATGAAGAGTGTCCAAATACCACCTATCGGACCCTCACGTTACAATATGATGGAGCCTGATCATTGAGAGCTTTGAAGGTGAAGAGAAGGATTTTGAATTCTATTCTGAATTTTACGGGAAGCCAATGCAGTGAAGCCAAGATGGGAGTAATATGATCTCTTTCTAGTTTTTCAGACAAGGGCAAGGGTTAGGGTTAGGCCCCGAAGTCAGATGACACTGCCTTCCTGGAGTGCTTCTTCTCCCTTCTTCCTGACCTGGACTCACATTCTCTGATACTTGGTGGTGACCTCAACTGCTGGTTAGATCCAGAGCTGGACTGCTCATCTCCTAGACCAGCCGCAGTCCGTAAATCAGCCAAATGCATACAGTCCTTCCTCTCCGATTATGGTCTCTCAGATGTCAAGTCAAGTCAAGTTTATTTATAAAGCACATTTAAAAACAACCTGAGTTGAACCAAAGTGTTGCACAGTTATTAAAATACAATGTAATCACACACAATATAATAATAAATAAAAAACAATAAAGGAATAGTAAGAGCTCAATTTACAAAATAATATTAGAATAAAAACAAAATTAAAAAATAAAAGTAGGAAGCCAAGGATTCTTGCCTAGCTGGGACTGAACGCCAAGGGAAAAAGATAGGTTTTTAGTAGTGTTTTAAAGTGCTCTACAGACTGTGCAGCTCTAACCTGGAAAGGTAGGCTGTTCCACAGCTTTGGGGCCGCCACTGAGAAGGCTCTGTCCCCTCGAGTAGAGAGTCTGGACCGAGGTACAGCCAGGAGCAGCTGGTTCGTTGACCTAAGTGCTCTAGATGTACTGTGAGGCTGTACAAGCTCTGATAAATAAGATGGTGCCAACACTTAAAAACAATTAATAAAACCTTGAAGTGGATCCTAAAATGAACAGGCAGCCAGAGCAGAGATGCAAGGACAGGGCTGATATGATCACGCGGTTTCTTTCCAGTCAGCAGGCGGGCGGCTGCATTTTGGACCACCTGTAAACGGCGCAGTGCTGACTGGTCAAGACCAACAAACAAAGAATTGCAGTAGTCTAACCGTGAAGTAACAAAGGTGTGAATGACTTTCTCGAGATCATTCCTGGGGAGATAAGCCTTTACTTTTCTCAACTCAACTCAACTCAACTCAACTCAACTTTATTTATAAAGCACTTTAAAACAACCACAGCTGAAACAAAGTGCTGTACATAAATAGATAAAACAACACAGGAACATAAAACAATTAACAGGAAATAAATACTAAGATAATTGTTTATTGTTTTTAAAACAATAATTAAAACAAACAAACCATATAACCATAAAACACTAAAACAGGAGCAGAGTCTCATGCACGGTTGAAAGCCAAGGAATAAAAATGGGTTTTAAGACGAGTTTTAAAAATGGACAGTGAGGACGCTTTTGGAATATTTAAAAGGAAGCTCATTCCATAATTTAGGAGCAGCTACAGAAAAGGCTCTATCCCCTCTTAGCTTCCGCTTTGACCTCGGTACCTCCAGGAGCAGCAGGTCAGCTGACCTGAGGCACCGAGCAGGAGCGTGGGGGTGAAGGAGCTCAGAGAGGTAGAGCGGGGCCAGTCCATTTAAAGATTTAAAAACAAATAAAAGAATCTTAAAATGGACTCTAAAGTGCACAGGTAGCCAGTGGAGGGAGGCCAGGATGGGCGTTATGTGCTCCCTCTTACGTACTCCAGTTATGAGGCGAGCGGCTGCATTTTGCACCAACTGGAGAAGTACGAGGGAGGACTGACTGACTCCAAAATAAAGTGCATTGCAGTAATCCAGCTGGGATGTGATGAAGGCATGGGTCACTGTTTCAAAGTGCTGTAGTGTGAGGAAGGGCTTTACTTTTGCCAGCTGTCTAATATGAAAAAAGCTGGACTTCACCACAGCACTAATTTGCCGATCCAATTTAAAATCACTGTCCATCTTAAAACCTAAGTTTGAGACTGTTGACTTAAAATAATCTGCCAAAGGACCCAAGTCAAATGGAGGGGGTTCACAAAGGCCACTAGGACCAAACACCATCACTTCTGTTTTTTTCTTGTTGAAGTTTAAAAAGTTCAAGGCCATCCAGGGCTTTGATGTCTTCAAGACATGCCAGAAGTGGTGTTAGGGAGAAAGCGTTTTTCTTTTTCAGCAGCACATATATCTGACTGTCGTCAGCGTAAAAGTGAAAAGAGATGCCATGCTTTCTCAGGATGGAGCCCAGTGGCAGTAAATACAGCGAGAAGAGCAGGGGCCCTAAGACCGACCCCTGTGGAACCCCATACGGCAGTGGAGCAGAGCTGGATTTTGAATTTCCAATGCTCACACTCATGATTCTGTCAGCCAGATAAGATCTGATCCAGTCCAGCGCAGTACCACAGATGCCCACTAGGTGGCTTAGCCGAGCCACTAGGATGTTGTGGTCCACTGTATCAAAGGCTGCAGTTAGGTCCAACAGGACAAGAATGACATGATCACCAGAGTCATTTGTTAATAAGATGTCATTAAAAACCCGTAGTAAGGCTGACTCGGTGCTGTGCAGGGTTTTGAAGCCTGACTGAAAGACCTCCAGGACATTGTGCTCATTGTGCATACAGTATCAGTAATCCAATAACAGAATTAAAAGCTTAGCTCCATCATAAAAAAAACAACAACAAAAACATTGCATCTTAAAACAAGTTTAAAGTAAAAGAAACAAGAAATTCAACCACATGAAGCTAGGCTTTTCATGAAAATCACAAAGTAGGATAATGCACTTTTTTTTAAATCATCTTTTAAAATAAAGAAAGATTTATTTAGATCTGCATGACTTAAATATAGAAGGGTCAACCTTCCATGTGGTTTAGTCAAATTTAAAGTGGCTACAATTTGAAAATAAACATGAATAAATTGCGCACATTTTAGGCAGGAAACATTTCCTTTTTTTAAATGAAGTCATTATTAGTATAAGTCCGCTTAAATACACTGTAGGTAGATAAAATATTGAATATGTATCATTCTTTTATGGTTACACCATTTGACATTTTCAGGAGCATTCAGTCTTACTTTTGGTAAAAAATGATGCAAATGTCATTTCAAATAACATAAAAGCAACAAAAATACTAAATGTACATTTTAACAAACCCGATACTGCTTTTAAAACAATTTTTAAGATATTTTTGAATTGCTCATCTTGACAACTCTTATTTGTCACTGATCCAGAGAGAGATGAACTGAAGTAAAGATTCTTACCTTCAATCACGCATTTGTCAAGGTCCTCATGGTCGATCCCATCAAATGGAAGATCACCCACCAGAAACTCAAAGAGGATGATACCTAGGGCCAACCAGTCCACAGGCTTTCCATACCCCACCTCTAGTATGGTCTCTGGGGCCATATAATAAGGAGTGCCCACTGACTGATGGTAGGAAACAGAACATGATTAGAACAACGATCCAGGTTTGAGCTCAAATAAGCACAGAAGAGAAAAATCAACGACTTTTGTCCCCAAATGCACAAGCTGACCCCAATCAACTGGTCCACCTTTCAATAAATGTATCACTCCCGTCAGGTAGGCACGGACCACAGCTCTTTGTTACAGATGATTTTATTACGACCACCACCGTCGAACTGTTAACATACAACACGCAATTAAACATGTTTCACACATATACAGACGAATACAACACAGTATAAGAAAATAAAATACCTCGCTGGCTGCACCCCTGAGGGAATGAGTCCACCATGCGACAAAACATTTCTTTTTCTTCTTCTTCTTCTTGGAGTGTTACAATCAAAACAAAATCTTGGCGTGAAGTGTCACATTAAACTAAGTCCGTCACTCAACAGGGAATAAACATTATTTCCTCCTAGGCTGAAGTGTTGAATAAAGAAATTAAATATGCATAAAAATAAACAGTGTTAAATAAAATATTCTACAAAACATAAAATGACAACATAAATAATATTTATGGCAGTTAAACTCCCACCAAATCACAGTTGTTGTGATTTCAATACACACTTACATTTTACACCTTTGTTTCAACCTTACATGCTGAACTTATTATCTACAAGGTGAACTATTACACTTATTCTGCTTCAAGCAGTACAACAATCTTTTGCACAGGCCGGTCAAGATATACTGGCTTAGTAGTACGTTTCCCTTGTTTGTCTAAGGTTGAGTCACTAACTAAGAGTTTCACCTTTCTGACTTTTCCATCTGCACTGGGATACACTTCTGTCACTCTTGCCAATTTCCACTGATTTCGTGGTAAACTGTCCTCACAAATGATAACTATGTCATTAACCTTTGTATCTCTCTTATCTGTTTGCCAGATTTGTCTCTGCTGAAGATTAAGGAGATATTCCTTCCTCCACCTAACCCAGAATTCATTTGACAGAAACTGCACCTGTCGCCATCTCCTACGCAAATACAGGTCCTGCTTCACAAACTGACCAGGAGGGGGGGATATTATGCTGGACTTCATCATGAGAATGTGGTTGGGAGTCAAAGGCTCCAGACTTGTGGGATCATTTAAGTGTTCAATTGTCAGAGGTCTGCTGTTTATAATAGCCATCACCTCATACAGAAATGTTCGAAGTGAAGCAGTGTCAAGTCTTTTAGCAGACTGATCCAGGATTGCAGTGAGAACACTTCTGATTGTTTTGATGTGTCTTTCCCACACACCTCCCATGTGGCTTGATGATGGGGTGTTCATTATGAACTCACATCCATATTCCTTCATTTGTTCATGGTCCAGATCTTTCATTGCATTCATGAACTCTCTTTTCGCACCTACAAAGTTGGTGGCTTGATCACATCTCAGCTGTCTCACATTCCCACGGATTGCAATGAATGTGCGCAATGCATTGATGAAAGCATCTGTGGTGAGATCATCTAACATTTCTATGTGTACAGCTCTTGAACACATGCATGTAAAAAGAAGACCATACTTCTTCAATTCCTTTCTTGCTTCCTTCACATAGAATGGTCCGAAGCAATCTATGCCACAATATGTAAATGGAGGTGTACTTTCCATCCTGTCTTCTGGCAAGTCTGCCATTTTTGGATCTTGTGTGCTTCTTCTGTACTTTCTGCACATCATGCACTTGTAGATGTGTGAGGCAACTGCACTGCTGCAACCTAAGATCCATATTCCACTGGACCTTAATTCATTTACAGTTATGCCTCTTCCTTGATGATGCACCCTCTGGTGGTAATGCTTGATGAGTAAAGAAGACACATGACTTGTCTTGGGCAGAATGGCAGGATGCTTGACATGTGGGTGAAGACTAGACCTTGTCAAACGTCCTCCAACCCTGAGCACACCATACTCATCCATGAATGGATTTAGCTTGTGTAGCTTGTTTGTTTTATCTTTAGGTCTTACTTCCTTGCATTGCTTTATACTTTTGATCTCAGAGCTGAATGCTTCCTCTTGAGCCAATTTGATGATGAAAAGCTCTGCTTCCTGTCTTTCCTCAACACTTGTGGTTTCACTTGTTTTAGATTTGAGACCCTTTCTTTGTTTCACATGTCGCTTCAGACAAGCAATGGCTTTGACAGCTCTTTCCCAGTCAGAAAACTTGGACAGGCGATCTAGCAAAGTCCTCTCTTCCTTTGCTTTGGTGTGAAGAACCTGAACTTTACGTAGTTCTGGATCATCATCACTGACTTCTCCCACCTTGACATTTCCTGCAGGTAAGTGTTGTTCCCATAGAAAATCTGGGCCAGTGAACCAATTTGAACTGACAAGCTGATGTGCCATCAGGCCCCTGGAAGCGTGATCCGCAGGGTTATCCTCGGATTTCACATACTGCCATTGGTTAGGATCTGTAGTGGACTTAATTCTTTGGATTCTGTTTGCTACAAACACATGAAACCGTTTGGCATCATTGTTAATATATCCAAGAACGACCTTAGAGTCAGTCCAAAAATATTCTTGAAGATCGTCAATCTCAAGCTCAGTGTTTCCCACACATAGACTAATTCGTGGCGGTGCGCCACAGATTCAACACCGGCCGCCACATATTGCGTTTCGTTATTAATTTTTTTTTTACGCTAATTAAAAAATACGCATCGTATTCGTTAAGCTGCATTTCCTTTTTCCTTTCTCTGCTCTCCCTGCGTCTCTCTGTCACTCACGCGTCTCTCTCACATAGCTCACACACACAGCCCCCCCCCCCCCCCGTCGGTCGCCGGACTACCACCACACATTGCGTTCAGTTCTGTGGGAAACACTGCAAGCTCATTTCTGAGCATGACACTTGTCCTTGCTGCCACCACTGCTGCAGACAACTCAAGGCGTGGTATAGTAACTACCTTGGTCGGAGCAACACGTGCTTTTCCCATCACTAACGAGCAATGGACTTCTCCATTAACACTGATTGCTCTGAGATAACTACACTCACCATAA
The DNA here is from genome assembly GCF_027409825.1 of Scomber japonicus. Lineage (NCBI taxonomy): Eukaryota > Metazoa > Chordata > Actinopteri > Scombriformes > Scombridae > Scomber > Scomber japonicus. The sequence goes on along the minus strand of NC_070587.1, from coordinate 28,531,045 downwards.
CCAGTGACGCTAGCGTCTGAAAAGTGATGTAGTTCGTACTTCTTAACATCTGTGAACCTTTCTGGAATATAGCATCTCTTGATCTTTACATTTGATAGGTTCTGAAGATCTTGTAGCCACAACTCCCACTGTATTCTGAGCTCTTCAGGGAGTGGCTCATCCCAGCCGACATTGTCACGACACATCTGTTGTAAAAGCAGTTTTCCCCAGAGGATGAATGGTGAGACGAACCCCAGCGGGTCATAGATGGAGGCTACAGTGGATAACACTCCTCTTCTGGTTAGTGGGCGTTCCCTCACAGTAACTCTGAACTGAAAGTCATCAGAGAAGACGCACCACTGCACGCCAAGTGCACGTTCCATCAGTGGCTCTCCCAAAGCCATATCCAGGTCTTTCACACTTTCTGCACACTCTTCCTTGGGTATTGATTTCAATACTTTGTTGCTGTTAGAGATGAACTTGTGTAATCTCAACTTGCCTACATTACAGAGCTTTCTGGCTTCTTCAACAAGCTGGATTGCCTCAGCGTCAGACATCACACTAACAAGTCCATCATCCACATAAAAATTTTGCTGTACAAACTTCACAGTGTCTTGGCTAACCTGGTCTTGACCCTCAACAGCTATATGTTTGAGACCAAAATTGGCACAACCAGGTGAGGAAGCTGCACCGAAGAGATGAACTTTCATCCGAAAAATTGATGGTGGAGACTCAAGATCACCATTCTCCCACCATAAGAATCTCAAGTGGTCTTGGTCCTCAGGCCTTACATGGAACTGATGAAACATTCGTTCCACATCACACATAACAGCGACAGGGCCTTTACGGAACCTGCAAAGGACACCCACCAGGCTGTTTGTGAGATCTGGTCCAGTAAGAAGGTGATCATTCAATGATGTGTCTTGGAACCTCGCTGAGCAATCAAAGACTACACGTATTTTCCCAGGCTTTTGAGGGTGATATACCCCATGGTGGGGAATATACCAAGCTGGATGATTGTTGAGTTCCTCTTCTGGGACCTTCTCTGCATCACCACGTGTGATGATGTCTTGCATAAAGTTAATATAATCTGTGCAGTATTGCTTGTCTCTCTTGAGTTTTTGTTCCAGACACTTCAGACGCTGGACCGCACATGACATGTTATTGGGTAAGTCTGGCTTGTCTTGTTTAAAGGGTAAGGGCATTTCATAATGACCATCTTGTTTATGTTTGATTCCGTCTTTCAACTTGTTCAAGAACTGGAGATCTTCCTGAGAGATGACCATTTCTTCTCCAACTCGTTCACTGAAGTCTGATTCCAGCACCTTGATTACATCATCTGGAGTAACCACTTCTTTGATGCGAGTGTTACAGACATAGTGAACTTCACTCTTCAGCTTGACTGTTGGTTTGTGTACTGGTGTTACCTGCCTTACAAGGATGCGATGACTTACACCAATTGCATCACCTTCATTTTCTTTTGGTTCACTATAACTCACTATGCTCCAACCTAAATCAGTTTTCTGAGCAAAGGGTTGGTTCTCCTCCCCAATTACAACTTCTCTGGGCATTAGAGCTTGTGGGCAGTTGTAACCGATGAGTAAACCAATCTCACATTCCATTTGTGGAGCGATGTGCTCTGCTAAATGCACCAGATGAGGCCATGCCTTGGCAGTCTCCGGAGTTGGAATGTGTGTGCGATTAGCAGGAATGAACTCACGAGTGTAAGTTGTTGGCACTGTGATTTTCTTAGAGGAGAATAGCCCTCTTATTTGTAGGCCTTTCAGTCTTTTACAGGTTACAATAGTCTTTTTTGATGTCATAGTAGAGAGTCTCAATTTCACTTGCTCTGTGTCCATATCTAAAACATCTGCTACATCATTAAGAATGAATGATGAGTCACTCTGTGAATCGAGTAGAGCATAGACGAGAACTTCTTTGTTTGACTCACTTGGTGATGATACATAGACAGGCATAATTGTTGAAGTCTGTGTGTTATTGCTGTCTTGCACAACTCTGTTAGATGTGATTTCCTTGGTTACGTTTTGTGGTTGTGTTAACTGTGTTTTCCTTTCCTTAGTGTTACTTATGTCTTCAGAATGTTCTCTCTTTGATTCTTGTTTTAAGCGATCTTCATGAAGACATGTGGGGTGACGTTTTGAGCAGGTGTCACACACCATTCGCTTATTGCAGCTTTTGGATTGATGGCCAGGACTTAAGCAGCCAAAACACAGTTTCTCGACTTGAATAAACTTTACTCTGTCAGCAATTGGCTTTTCAATGAATCTTCTGCACTTGTACAAGCTATGTCCTGTTTTCTGACAAAACACACATGTGACTATGCTCTTCTCACTAGTGTTGGTTGTGAGGATCTTTGCACCCACAGTTCTGTTTTTGAAAACCCCTGTTGTTTGGTTCTTGATCTTTGGTCTGTCAGATTCACTTTGCTGTAAAGCATGGTAAGAGGTTATGGGATTACATGCGATACTAGCTTCCATGTTTAAGAAAGTCACAAAATAATCAAAGCTTGGGAACCTTCTGTGTTCCAGCTGATACTGTGTGGCTTTTCGGTTCCATCCGGTACTTAGCCAGTCAGGTAGCTTAGCAGTGAGTTTCTGATTCTCAATTCCATCATTGAGAACATTTAAACTCTCATTATGAGCCATGGCAGATTTACAGCTACGTAAAAAGTCCACAAACTTTCTCAGTTCAGCACTCTCTCTTGAGCCTATTTTTGGCCAAGCGTGTAGTTTGTCTCGGAAGGCTTTGGCAATTACAAAGGGCTCGCCATATCGTTCATTAAGCAAGTCCCATGCTACATAATATGAATCTTCCGAATCAGTCAGAAAAAAGCCTTCTAAAGCCTCTTTAGCTGCTCCTCCTACATATTTCTGAAGGAAGAAGATTTTTTCTGTTGCTGGAATATTTTTGTTCTCAATCAGTGTGTGAAAGGATGACTTCCAGTGGTTAAACTTGAGTGGATCACCAAGCTCTCCTGAACCATCTTGAACAACATGTCTTGGAGCTGCATCCTTTTGTGTGTGTTGATACACAGGGTTCATCTGATTGGTTGCTTGCATGGCTGTAGACAGTTCTGTGTTCTGTGGAAACTCACCTTCATCATAAACTTGAAGCTTTGCTCTGGCTGAGTTCAGTCTTTTCAACTCCTCCAAACGCTCAAGTTCTCTTTTTAAGTCTTTGACTGACTTATTTCTTGCTGCACTTTCTTCTTGCTGTTGCTTTAAAAGTGCAGCTTCTTTTCTCTCTCTTTCTATTTTGCGTTCAGTTTCTTCCTTTTCTGCTTCTAGACGGCGAGACACTGCAGCTGCTTCTTGGTCTGCAGCTATCAGCTTGTTCTCGTCCTCAAGTCTTTGCAGTTTCTCTTGGTGAAGCTCTTGCTCAGCCATAATCTTCAATACAGCTTGTGTGGCGGCATATTCTGCTGCAGCTTCTTGTCTTTTGACTGAAGATACATTAGAGAGAATAGAATTGGCGTTAGAGTACTTAGAGTCTGGATGAGAGACACTGGATACAGAGGAAGCAAATACAGAACTAGCATCAGGCCAAATAATCTTCTCCACTGCTCCTTGAACTTGAGATTGAGCATTCTGAACCACACCACCTGTGACAGATACACAGTTATCCATCTTGCGGCGCATTTCATGATCTGGGCTGTCGATCCTTCGATATTCATCATAAACATTACTCAGCTCAGACAACTCCTTCTTAATAGTGCTGATGTGTTCTTCAAGAATGTTGCTGGGATCCTGTTTTATGACTTTTTAGCAACCTTGGTGAGAGCTTTCCAGCGGTCATAAATGCTGTTAAAACGTAGGAGTAGCCCTTTAGTCTTTTCCTTTTGAAATTCCTTTCCTTTCTCTGTTAATGTGCGGGCTCTTTCACTTCTACGAGGCTCTTCAGACTGGACTGCATGTTGTATATCATCAAGCTCATCTATCTGCTCTGGCTCTGCCATTTGAGACCTGCTTCAGAGTGACAGTTTTTACTTCTGACAAATTAATTATTCAGAAATTAACTATGTGTCCTTTAACTTATCTGAGGTAAGCAGTGCACCAAACATGTTCTAACTCAGATGAATAAACTTAATTATAAGAGTACCTTACTTCAAAATGAACTCTTACAGAAAGCAAGCATCAAAAGAGCTTGAAATATCAGAATTAATTACAGAAAACAAATGTCCTTATGGCATAAATTATGTGGACTTGTCTAGAAAATATTGAACCCTCAAACAAAAATATCAGCTTATTTTCCAGCTTACTTAAATGCACACCTTTTCTCTTCAAAGTATACGAATTACCCCTTTAACGCATGACAAGCGCAAACAAACCTCAAAGGTAAGTGACATCAACATTAATCTTATGACCACTGTTATTAATTACGCTACACAGTCCCTTGTAGTTTTCCAGATCTTATGTCCCTTTTCAGAACACAAACTTCAGTGTCTGACTTATGGACGTTCATGAAAAACTGTTGAACGTGTGTCTTCAACGTTAAACAGCGGCTTATCTGCTTTTCCGATCTTGACGAGCCGTCTGCGCCTCCTTGTTGGGCACTTGCAGGTCCGTCGAAGCAGACTCGAGTTCGACTATCACTCCCGTCAGGTAGGCACGGACCACAGCTCTTTGTTACAGATGATTTTATTACGACCACCACCGTCGAACTGTTAACATACAACACGCAATTAAACATGTTTCACACATATACAGACGAATACAACACAGTATAAGAAAATAAAATACCTCGCTGGCTGCACCCCTGAGGGAATGAGTCCACCATGCGACAAAACATTTCTTTTTCTTCTTCTTCTTCTTGGAGTGTTACAATCAAAACAAAATCTTGGCGTGAAGTGTCACATTAAACTAAGTCCGTCACTCAACAGGGAATAAACATTATTTCCTCTTAGGCTGAAATATGCATAAAAATAAACAGTGTTAAATAAAATATTCTACAAAACATAAAATGACAACATAAATAATATTTATGGCAGTTAAAAAATGCATCACACCACTGTATATGTAATATTAACTTTTTTCTTCAACCCATATATTTCTCCATAAACTCTACTTATAATTGTAATAACCCTGTTTTCACACACAACTGTGAGGTCATGAGGTCATGTCTCTAAAATCATATTTTCTTGTCTCCTCTCTCCTCATGTGGTTTCCTTGCATCTCTCCAGGCATCCATGATGGTAGGGACTAAGACATAAGGGAAAGATGCAATTTAAGAGGGAAACACCTTAGGAGACATGAGATGTATCCAGCATCACCAAATTTAGCACAAAAAAAGCCAGAGCAGAAGCAGTGTAATCACTCAAAGTACATGTAAATGAGAATTTTGGGGGAAACCTGCAGCTAATTAGATTTGGTGAAAGTGGGCTGATTTGAAGGGGAGGTTGTTTGTACAGTTTGTTTTCTTGCTTCCTTTTGATCACTCCTGTTATCAGCAGCTGATGTTAGTGAATTGTTTCAATCTTACAAGATTGTTCATTTTCTCTTAATAAGCATTATTTTTAATACAATTATAACAGCAACACAGTTCTCCTCCTCAGATTAACAGTATCAGGTGTGTCGTCACTTCAAAAAAGGTTTCCAAAAACAGTTTTCAGTTCATTTGTTTTGACTTCATATCTTCATTTCAAGAAAAGTTTGACTTATGTCACAAATCTACTAGAATTATGACTCAGTCACTGATCATTCTGATTAATCAGCCAAAACTGTGAGTTAGCACAAGATTGTATATATTAAAGCCAGTCTTACTGTGACATTATATAAGGAGATATATAATACCTGGTCTGCAGTAGTCCTGTACACATTCTAATATACCTGGCTCCCCCTGCTGGCCAGAGTCTTCTTTTTTGTTTTAGTTATGATGTACAGATAGTAGGTGGCCTAGATAAATAGTGTAACACAATATCAATAAATACAAATTAACTCAATAAACATAAGAAATGTAAATCCACAAACATATTGTCTCAGTGTACTGCGGTCAGAGACAGAACAATGATCTGTGTTGCTGTGTGAGCATCTCCCGTCTCTCCCTCACACGTTGCACGCACAAATTCAAATTCAAATAAGTAGAGTCTGCCAGCTGCCAAAACCTGACAGGAGTGAAAATCGATATACTCAGATTCTTCGCAACCAAAACAACAACTCCAGTTTCAGATTCAAGTTCCAGCGCCATCATTGCTGCGCCTTGCGTAATTGTGCAGCATTTGGAGTAGCCTACTCCATTAAGCAGTCACAGTTGTATCATGCTTGTGCAATCTCTGTCATGTAGCATTTATGTGAGCTGTAGCCTATTTATTTATTGAAAATGTGTAATTGCCTATATTGACACATATGGCATGTCACTTGTGTCTTCATTGTTGATTTTCATTGTGCTTCTCTCCTCTATCCTTCCTTTCTCTCCTCTCAACCCCAACCGGTCGAGGCAGATGGCCGCCCACTCTGAGTCTGGTTCTGCCTGAGGTTTCTTCCTGTTAAAAGGGAGTTTTTTCTAATGCTAAATCTAAATCCAAATGTTAAATCTAAATCTAAATGTTAAATCTAAATGTTACATTTAAATATTAAATCTAAATCTAAATGTTAAATCTAAATCTAAATGTTAAATCTAAATGTTTCAAGTGAAACTAAATATTTAGCTAATATGCAAATTCAAATGCCGGTAACAGGAAGTACCAAAATAAAAGCTCGAGGAGGTCAGAGTGTGTTTATAGTGGCAAATAACGAATAAACCCCATCTTATCCGAGGAAATGGACTCCTGAGGCCTGTACTACGAAGCTGGATTCACCTATCCAGGATATCTCTCCGTTACCTGGGTTGACTTATCCAGATATTCGCAGTCTAGGATAAACGGTACTACGAAGCTGGATATCAACTCGGTAAATCAACCCAGGGTTTTCCAATCTGGATCTCTGCGCGCTCACATAAAGGGGAGGTGTTTGCAGCGTCTGACCAATCACAAACATGGAGAAACCCTGCAGAGCAGACTACTTTACCATGGAGGAGCAGACAATTATTATTCAAAAATATGAAGAATTCAATCACATCATCCAGGCCAAAAGCAACACTGATGATGCAGCAGCAAAAACCAGGAAGGAATGCTGGCAGAAAATTGCCGACTCTGTTAATGTGTAAATTCATGAGATCATACAATATTAATTTATCAGACAATATAAACGGACAGCACTCTGATCACACAATGTCACTTTATTACGGCACAGACGTTTGGGGCAGATCGCTTCCTCAGTGCCCTTCCTTTCATAGAGACATTAAGTTAGTTTAATATTCAACATTCAAAATACAAACCTATGATGCGCTTCAACCACTTGAGTGAATGATTTCAAACCAACTGTATAACATACAGACTAATATATTTTACAAATATATATTTTCGTCAATTTTTTACAATTAGGCCTACAATAAATACAGTTATTATGCTCCCTGACACTTTGATCTCAGGATGTCAAACCTACAGAATAATATCCCCCACGTGCCTCAATGATTATTTTTTAAATATATATTTTGGCCAATTAAAAAATTGCATCTACCACTAAAAACTCTTTCTCTCCTAAGCGCTCCTCTCGCGATCCGCGCACCAATGTTGACAGGATCTTATAAGAATGGGCAGGTCATTTTCTAAGAGAACTGATTGGTCAGGAGCCGGTACACTGTACTGTCGGCCATGGTCGACATTTAGATTTAAATTTAATATTTAGATTTAAATTTAACATTTGGATTTAAATATTTAAAAATATCTCTAAGTTGACAAATATTGTTGTAAATGTGCAAAAAAGTGACTCTCAAAAATTCACACCAGTTTTTTAAACATGGTTTGAAGCTAAATGTGACAAAATGTTGCTGTTATTTTCAGCGTGAGCCGCTTTACAAACGGCACCCCATAGAAACACAGGCTTGCCCCTCTCTGCCTTAATGCCTCGCATTACAACAGGGAGAGTGTGCTTCTCTCACACGCTCTGCGACTTTTTACTTTCCTTTACTTGCTAAAAAGTTTTTTCTTGCCACTGTTGCTCATGTGGGAATGTTGGGTCTCTTTAAAGTTAAAACCTGAAGAGTTCGGTTTAGAACCTGCTCTATGTGTAAAGTGCCTTGAGATAACTCTGTTGTGATTTGGCGCTATATAAATAAAGATTGCTTGACTGATTGATTGATTAATTGATACTTAGCTTTCATTTTGCGTGTCAGTCAGAGCGTCCCTCTCCGCTTCCTGTGCGGTGCTGCAGGTGTCTTCCAGTTCTGCCGCTCACACGCCTCACAAGCCTGCAGCTTGTTGCCAGCAATTAGATAGTCCCAAAGGAAGTTTTCATTTAATAACCCAAGTTAAAATTAAAATACATGCAACTCTTTAGTTAGTGCATAGTTAGGAAAACAAAGGATCAAACCATGCAATTGAAGTACTAAAAAAAAACCCAAACATGCACAATAAAACAAATAAAATCATGCAAATAAAATCCCACTAAATTATACAAACTGCCCTTCTGACATTTATCTTACACGCTGTTTTATCAATTACACCCCATGTCAACTTGCTGTGGCAGCCCAATCAGCAGGACAGCAGGTGTGATAATGAGACAGCCACGCGAAAAGAGACCAGACGGTCTCCTGGTTGCAAGCGGAACTCAGGCACCTGTTCTCGCGGCTCTCTCTCTCTCTCTTTTTAAACATGTCAGTGTTGGCGTGGCTACTTTGGACATTGTTTCGTGCTGTAGTTCTGGGAGGTCCACTTAAGCACGCGACATGGTCTGAAGGGGTAAATCCGACATTTAAAATAGACGAAGACGGGGTCTCGCGCCCTTCATTCTACCACCTGCCCGTGTTCCAGCACTCATCGGGGCCACTTGTACCACAAGAGCTGTTTCAGCCGGTTCCTAACAAAAGACCTCTTCCCGCCGGACTGACTGAGCTGCTGTTACCCTCAAAAAGGCGAGACCATCACATCCAAAGGGCAGGTTCTCGCGCTGTGGAGGTCTGGTGCGGTATGGATACAATCTCTGTGCGCGTGGACCGCTTTCAGCTGCGCGCCTGGACCGTGCCATCCCTCTTCCGACTGGGCTCGTGCCAAGCCAGCAGAATAAGCGCCCGCTACCTTTATTTCCATTACAAACTGACAGAGTGTGACGGAGATTTTAAGGTAGAGACACAAGTGAATATCAACTGCAAAAGTACAAACAGACAAAAAGCCTGTAAGCAGTTCAGTTGACATAATCCGTCCATCAACATCCACAATTTTCAAGTGCTTGTCTAATAGCAGCTTGCCACAGAGTGCAAGTGAATGACAACATCGTTTGTGCAAAGAGAAACTTAAAAGTGGCAAACGACTGATATACTCTGTGAATGCTGTGGAATATAGATGGTGAATTTGACAAGTGTTAGAATACTAACTAAATATACTAAATAGACTAAATATAGTCCGGTATTTATAGAACGGGAGAAATTCTGAATAAAGCCTTTCTCTCAAAGAGACCTTCTTTGGAGATAGACTCCAGACAATTAATGTGGACTTCTATTATTTTTTTATTTATCCTGCTCTCAATTCACTGGCATACAGCACACTTGTTTACTTCAATATACTGAGTGTTTCTAGTATTTTCAGTATGTCAATAAAAAACAGACATAACAACGTGATGATGGTGTAGTCAGATAGTCCACTTTTTTAACCTGTTTCAAATTAATTAAAATGGATTGGAAAATGAATTCATATTGAATCCCTCGCACTCCTGTCTTTCAGATTGTTGGTGGTCAGCTGGTGTATACCTACTCACTGTGTTATACTCCACCTCCGCAAGGCTATGTCATCAGAGTTCTACCACTTAACCTTCCAATCCACTGCCATTACAACAGGTAATTGTAACACCTCCAATCCACTGTCATTTAAAAGTCTTTGCTCCAGCCTCTGACCCAGACATTGTGTAAAGTCTGTCAGGATTGACACTGTCCTTTAAATGCGTCTCAGGAGAATGCTACAGGGGTTTGAAGAAAGATTACAAGCAGAAGTCTTTTAATGTACTAGTTAGTCTCCAAGAAGTTTTACTCTGATCAGCTAACTACTTAATGTTTACAACCTACCCATTTTGGAAATTGTGAAAAGCCAAATATAGTAATGTATTATCTGACTCAATTGGTTTTTTAAATAGAAAATTAGACAGCTTTTTAAAATCTTTTAATTTATTTATTCAGGGTAGCATCCATGCTCTTTGACTGCAGCTCCCTGTTTACAGTTAAAAATATCTCCTTTCTGTTTCAGGTTTCATTACTCTTATCAAGTTGGCTTCAGACCTCAGGTTCAGCTCACAACCTTTACGAAGAGCATGAGGAGTAAACTTAACTTCAGCCTGACCATCTGCAATGGTAACACATAGGAGTGTGATGAGATCTCGCGAGAAGTGAATGTTGTCTCGCGAAGCTATAATTAAGGGCCGCACACAAAAAGGATCGGTTTTCTATCGCTCATTCGCACATCATGCCTTCTTTTATATTGTCAGTGTGGATCATTAACCTTGTTACAGCTTCTTCCTGCTGAGTAGATCTCAGTCAGAGGAGCAGGTTGATCTCAGGTCTCTACACTGAGAGCCTGAGGTAGGAGGAGCGGAGGAATCTAGCTGAGCCATGGAAGCCTAATGATGCGAAAAGTAAAATGAGTCACACTACCAAATTATAACAGTTTTTATGTTTTGTTCTACTTGTGTATTTATGTGATACAGGATTTGTGCAATTTACTTTTTTTATTAGCAATATATTTATTTATTAGCAATATAATTTGTGATTGGATTATATATATATATATATATATATATATATATATATATATATATATATATATATATATACACACACACACACACAGTCATATTTCCTCATTGAAGTTTTCTTAAAAATAGTTAAAATCTCGTCTCGATTTTGTGAACCCAATATCGTGTCTTGTCTCGTACAGTACTTTTTTTTTGGCAAGTTTCAGTGTCCAGTGTGGCTCAGTGTGTATGATATGTTAACTGTGAATATCTAAATTGAATTAAAAAGACAGAAGTATTGTACAGAATATTTATAAAGTTGATTTTAATGGGTGGTCACCATTTTTTTTTTTTTTTTACAACAGTGATCTGCTTAAAATTGGCCTCACATCTTGTTTCAGTCAAATCCGATATTTGAAAATTAACTTTAAAAAAAACAACTGACAATGACTTGCAGCCTTGCAACAATGAAACAGCTGACATCTGAGCTGAGTAAAAATCTGTGGCCTAATTTTAAGCGCATCTGGAAAATCTGTATTTATTCTACACCAGGTGAAAAGAGAAAATCTGTAAATACATGCATGTTGTCCAGCAAAATCCTAGCATTTCATTATGGTTCAGCATAGACTGCTTTGTTTGATTAGAATGTGTGTTTGTCTGTTTTTAAAAGCTCAGTGGGAGCCCCTTCCTCCAGAGCACTGGTTCTTTTTAGGAGAGCCAGTGTATTTTGTGGCCCAGGCAGGAACTCTGTTGGCTGGAGAGAGGCTTTACGTGGACTCATGTTATGCCTCAAACTCCAAAGATCCAAACAGCATGCCCAAAGTGGATATTATTACTAACTATGGGTGTGTCTCCAATAAGAACACAATTACAAATTTCTTTAAATAATTTGTCTGTCACTTCCTGTGTCTTGAGTAATGTTTGTGCTCCAATTTTGTGACTGCAGGTGCATGACAGACAGCTGGAGGGAGGGCAGCAGTACCCAGTTCCTGTCAAGGGGGGGCAGTGTGCTAAAGTTCTCAGTGGATGCCTTTCTTTTTAAGGCAGTCTCACAAGTAAGATTTCAATGTAGGATAGCTAGTCTATTTAAATCTCTGCATATCATTCAATTAAACAGCTGTTCGGGGGGGAGGCAGATATGCAAGTAGTTGGTATATTTCCATTGTGTTAGTGGTTCAGCCGGCAAAGCTGCCATGTTGCTGTAAGGCAGATTAGTATAGAGCGGTAAAACATGATGTTGTGCAGTGTCTTCTCATGCCAACATTTTCTTTTTCACAGAAAGGACATCAGTAATACTGACTGCAATGACTAAATTATTTCAGCATTTTTGCTTGTTCTGAAGCCACAAAAGATCATGCTAATTTTGTCTTTTCTTCCTAATACACATGTTAGAATACTCAGTGTTTATGGCTTTTCACCTGATGTGTCTGCGTATAGGTGCTGTACCTCCACTGTTCAATGTCACTCAGTCTCATCACCTCCTACACCTCAAAGTCCTGCAACTACAACACGGCAGCTGGCAGGTAAAAACCAATGTTTATTGAAAGAACTTCTTTACATCTACATTCAAGTGCCAACCATGTTTTACTTGTAACCAAATTAAAGAAATATAAAATTTTACTTCTCTAATCTTTTGTTCAGAGAAGAAATGGCTGGAGGCTCCCTGGTAAAGACATTGACCATGAGCTGCAGTGTGGCCTTTGTTACATATTGTGTTCCATCTCTTGCCTCTCATTTTCCAACCATGTCTCCTCAATCTGCGTACAAATGACATGACTTTCCTCTTTAAAACTACATTCAGTGCATATGCCAAAGTCCAATTCAGTGTACAAATGATATCAATCAATCTTTATTTGTATAGCGCCAAATCACAACAAAGTTATTTGACAGCAATGCCAGTTGACAACATTCACCTGATGGCTGAGGTCAGGAGCCGTCTATAACAGTTGGTCTCATGTCTGTAGCCCCTTTTGTTGCCGAATAAGCCTTCAAACATGCATGCACTGAGGTCAAGGTTCAAAGGTCAGTATTTCAAAGCAGGAGCCATGTAGAGTCTTCATACTGACATATATTACCCTCCACGTTGAGACTTTTCTGAAGTTTTTAATTTTACTCATTTCATGGACACAAGCCATCCTACGCCTAGTTTTAGAGAGTGCTTCAAGGCCCAATATATAAAATGAAGCTTTTAGTTCTTTATTTTTTAGTGGAAATAATCACATTCAGAGATTAGATTATTGCTGACAATCCTAAATCATTACTGTAGGCTTGGAGAAAGGCCTGAAGTGCTTGAGTTAGGATTAGGTTAGAGCTGGGGACTGTTCTCATTCATGCATAGCATACTATTTACATAACCTTTCTGTCAGCAACAAAGGCAAAATTGCATGGTAAGTCTGCACTGCACCTGTTACATTAAGCTGTTAGTTTTTTTCAATACACTTAAAAGGCCTAAATGACATATTTAGTGTAGGTTTAGGCTAATGCAACTTTTGCCCATAATAGTCCACCAAAGATTTTGGTAACTTTTCATTACAGGGTCTTCAGATGACACAGACCTAATCTGAAGTCAGTCGGCTCAAATCTTTAGGAGCGGTCAAAGATTCAAAGTTTGAAATGGAATGAAGCTCACTTGACAACCCAAAACAGTTATTCAACATGCAAAGTCCATTCACAACACAATGCCCTTCTGTGTAGTCTACTGCTAGCAAAGGCTGAAAAAACACCTTTTCTTAGAATCAAAGGAAATGCAGTTCAAATGGATGACCAGAACATGAATGTGTTGTGCTGTAGGGTCAAGGTTTTTGTGTTGCGAAATGTTAGATATCATTAAAAGAACCATAAAACAATGACAGTGAGGAAAATACTTCACATCAGGTCCTCCCGTCAACCAATCAAAATGCTTCAAATTCTGGATTTCAAATTCAATTCAGTCCTGGGGCACACCCGCTCACTTTCTTCTGAAAGATCATCATCAAACAGTTACATAAAATAACACATAACAAAATAGTTAAGATAATTACACAACAACCAAGTATAGCATAGCAGCGAGAGAAAGCCTGCAAAAATCTTAACTAGCAAACTAAAAATTATGTAGATTTATTGAACAAAAATAAACAATTTCACTATAAATATTGTCAAAGTAAATCTTAAAATACTGCATTTTTGATTGAGAAGAAAAGGAATGTTTGTCGCTGTGATGAAAGACCAAAGTAGCTTGATTTGCTTTGATGTGACCCACACACAAAATTGGTGCATATGAACTGCATGTATTTTGAAAGTGTAAAGTCATGCCATTATACACAGATTGAAGAGACTGGGATCTATTTTCTGTCATCTCTTCATCAGCAGTTCTGAAAAAGGCATAACAAGGCCCCAAAATATTTATAATGATTCACAAATACTGGTCACAATGTAGAGTCATGTTAGAACTAGTCTTGTACTCTTAACCTCAACCTGATACTATATTTGTTGTCTGTGCCTTGCATGAAGTAAAGCATTTGTACTTATAGACACAACTGCTTTGCTTTTGTGTGAGTGTAGGTGGGAGGAGCTGGAAGCACCACCCTCAGTATGTTCCTGCTGTGACTCCATCTGCACTGACATGCACAACTGTAAGTTCTGAAAACAATGAATGATTTCATTTAAATGATCACATCTTGGATGTATTCCAGAAAACCAGTTAAACAAACTCTGAGTAGATTAAACTCGAGATGGAAAACTAAGTTTCCAGAACAGCTGATCAGAGCCAGTTTAATCAACTCTATGTTCATTCTGAGTTGAACGTATGCATTGTGAATACAAAAATGGGTATGTGGAAAGCAGAGGCTCCATTTTAATCCAGTGGAAGATCAAATATTTATGCCAGACTGTGCAGTCCATTATTCAGTCATTTACCAGAACTGAATTTCCTTGACTGACAAAGTGATGGAATCTTACTGTATACAGCAGTGGTGATTTTAGATCATTTTTAAGGGTGCTCAAGCATGCCTAAATTTGATCTAAGCACCCCTAAAAAAAATAAGTACATTATTATAGTACTGTCTGTTAGAGATGGGACAAACACTTGGTTTCATTTGAACAGGTCTAATGTACTTTGGATAGTTGTCATTAATATTGCCTTTGCCTCAGGGTTCATTAACTCTTAGAAATCTGATTATTATACACTATAGTAGACCACTCTACTATGTATTGAATGATTTAGCAGGGGGCTTGAACACTGGCAGGACATTGTATGTCAAATTCTCATTAGGAGCCGAGCTCCCCTAAAGGTCTGATCCTAGAATCGCCCCTGGTATACAGTTAAGCTATAGGTTTTGAAATGTTTTTAGCTGAATGTCACAGGGACAAAAAAGCAGGTAGCAGAGATGAAAGATGAAAAATATAGATTACGATAAATGTAGATCAGATAAGACATACTTGATGATTATACTCTAAGTTAGACCCAGCATTGAGTTCAACAGCATCCAGTGACTACATTTGAACTATTTCAACAAATGTAGATTTAAACTTGCCTTGCATTCAATTAAAAAAACATCTTGCACTTATTACACATTGTGGTAGTTACTGTTCTAACAACCTAACAGATGTCTTACCTCTGTGTACAGACACACGGACATACACAGAGACACAAGCAGTAGGAACCAAAACAGAATAACGTATAGACTAAATCTTGAACTGAAGAGAAAGGAAAAAGGTATGGAAGCAGCAAAGATCATTGAGTAACGAAGAATATCCTGGTATTTTGATCTGGCTCTGCTGAAATAAACCTCCACAAATGAATGTTCTTCTGTATGTATCTTCGTTAAACATGAGGAAATTAAAAATTGCCTGATAGTGGATTTAAACCCTGCAGGAGGAGATTGACAGGTCTCTGTAGGTTGAATGAAGTGAGGTCGAGGAGGAGTTGGAGAAAAGCTGCCGGCAAACAGGTTAGGTTCATATAGTAGGTTACCATGGTAACTGGACCCACCTTAAAGCCATGTCTATAGAATTGAAAGTTTTCACTAAACATGTTTTCTGGAATGACCTCAGCGGATGGATAAATACAAAAAGAGGAACAAAAATCAATGATTATTAGTTAGGAAGTGTATCGTATAATGGACTCCTACATGTTTTTTCTACAGTAGTGATAGTATCCTAGTATAGGCAGATCTGTCACACAATCTGGTGCAGTAATGTCCAATCCTTCTGTACATTTAAATGAAGGAAAGACAGGAAAACACTATTTTTATTAAACTGCCATCTCTGTTCTTTAAATGAGTTTTTCACAGGGTTGTTTTTCTCCTCAGCTGTCAAGAGCACAGTCAGCAGCCCTGGCTGGCTGATTGGACAAATGGGTGTAAACAAACCAAGGATGAGGGAAATATCTCTTAAAGCAGAGGAGGGAACAGGATGGATGGATGTAGAAGAGAAGAGAGAACAAAGTATGGATATGCACCTCAAAAATGTAAATCATTTTCCACAAGAGACAGAGATTGGTCATGATGAGAAAAAAGAAGAGGCTATTCCCGAGAAGACGTCTGTGTTCCCTGTTGAGAAGAAAGAATGGAGGGTCAGAACTCCACTCAGCCAGCAGGGACAGAGCAGCACAGAGGGGGAGAAGGCAGACCAGCAGCTGACAGAATTAGCATCATATGGCATTATGTCTGACCAGACCAGACCAGAGGAATATGAGATGGTTGAGGACAGGGAGGATGTCTCTAGTACCAAAAGTGGGTCTGTAAACAGTTCTTTCAGTGACAACAGTAGTACTATCGCTTCAGTAGATGGTTCTCTTACCACCATTATCACTATGATAAATTCCAGTTTTGGTGTTGATTATGATAATACAAGTGATCATGGTTATGATGGAAATGCTTCCACAGCTGTAGTTCCTATCATTATACTGTGTTCAAACAGTAATGAGATGAATTGTACTACCACTAACAGTACAATCAAGCATGACAGGAGTAGCAATAGTGCTGCACATGGTACCATGTATGCTGCTATTGGTGCAGAGAGCATGGCCCCCTATGATGAAAGAGCTGCATCAGATATTAGTCGTTTTGGTTCTGTTAGGGATTCGGGTGTCAATGAGAGTCCATTTGGCAGTGACCTGGAGACATTAGCCGGGAAACATTCTGTCACCAGTAACTATAAAAACAACTCTGGTTTTCTTGATGTCAGAAAGTCAGAAAAGAGCAGGCTTGGATCAGATAATTTAGACACTCTTCTGTGGTCAGAGCAGGTCACGACTGCTAATAAATCAGTGTATAGAAAGTCTGAGAGGATACCAAGGCGAACAGGTGATTCTGTTAACAGTAAAGGACCAGATGGTGGTGAAATACTTCATGGTCTACAGATCAGAGGGTTAGAGTCAGATGGGTCTGCTCATCCACCTGGGTTCAGGGACCCAAGTGGGTGTGCAGATGGGCTACTTGGTGGGTCTGATTGTGATTCTGGAATTGAAGAAGGCGAAGTTCTCCATCAAAGTCAGTTTACTAAAGCAGCAAAGACAACAAAAGGATTTTCTGGTGCCAGGCAACACGGTTTCAGTGCTGCTTCTGCTAGTTCAGAGCAAATGCATCAAGATATTCCCAGTCATTCTACTGTGGTGACAGTTATTACTACACTGAAAGGTTCTGATAACAACCACATGGCTGAAAGGGATTGGGATGAGCTGCTGCAAGGGTGGGACCAACAGAGTTCGGGGTTTGTGGCAGAGCAGCGAATTGAGGTGGAAGAGGAGTGGAGAAAGGAGTAGATGTTGATGAAAAATAAACTCCTCACAAAGTTCTTACTATATTTGCCTTGTTTTCATTATGTGGTTCAAACTTGAAAATGTATAGAAAAAGCATGCTGGTAATCAAATGCATATTTTTTTATACCAGTTTAATGGAAGTATTTGTTTGCTAATTAAATGCTGTTTGAAGTGTTAGGTTTGGTGTTATACCAATAAGACCAAACAAGGTGTGTAGTCATTACAGTACTCAATATGGTCTTAGTCAATACTCAATCTTAATTTGTGTCAAATGTAACATCAGCATAAAAAGCAAGCAAGAAAGATGCAAATATAAATGTATACTCTAACTCAGGGAACCTGCCTCCATGAGACATTTCACTCTGGGGCATTATATGAAACATTTACATGGAACAATAATACACTTTGAAACATTTCTCCAGGCACTGCTCTTTTAGATCTTATGAACTTCAGATATATAATTCTCTCATGGTCATATTTACAATATTTATCAAATTAAAACATATGTGTCTACCACTTAATGATTAAAATGTTAAGTTGGCTTTTTGAGTCAATGCCATTTTTTAACTAAAATTTCATTTTGCCCATTGGGAGGATGTAGTCACTGTTTTCCAGACATTCTTTGCACAATGATTATGTATGGGGGAAAGGTTTTTTGGACCAGATGAACTGTAGCCACAATTTAAAAAATAACCTCAGCCCCAAATCTGAACGTCTTACAGTGGCTCCTTTCATTAAACACAATTGACTCATGGCTACCTGAGTATAGAGAATAACGAAGTTAGTCCACCAGCCTTTGTGAATTTTAAAGAGAAAAGAACCATATGTGTATGGAATACAATATGCATAAAAACAAATACATAATAGTGCAATTTATGTATAATAATATAATGTTAGTACTGAATAAGAGTGAAACATTAGGACACATAAGGGAAAACCCTTATTTAGCTCTAAAGCCAGATCAAGCAAATATATTTATGCCTGAAACATGTTCTATTTTTCTATAAAGGGAGTGAATACAGTAGGTTTTTTTCAATTGATCACTGTCAATATAAGACATCAAATCTTTTATTCAATGCTTTAAAACAAAGCATAAAAAATTCCAAACCTTAGAAATGCCACTGTACAATTAGTTGAAGTGCTATGGCTATAACTAATGGTGAAGGTAAAAACTACAGGGCGTGAGTGTGAGGTGAGCAGCCCACAAACTAAACTACTATGTGGGAAATACATTTTCATAGATATATTTCAAAATGACCTGCATGAACCTCTGCAAGTAATACACAAAGACAACAGAGCACGCTTTATTCCTTAAGTGCATTTATTATTTAAAAACTACAAAGACTTAGACTCACAGATTATAAACTGATCATCTCTTAGATGCTTCTTGATTGACAGCAACCAAACGCTTGCTGGACTCACTGCACACGTTTAAGAATTCTTCTGTGGTACCTTGATGGTCACCTGAAACAAAACACAGACAAAAAGATGGTTTGCTCACAGGATTAAAAAGGTGGAGGAGTTTAGAGGTAAAGATTTTTTCATAAAAATATGCATCTTGGTACATAATCATTCATTGAAATAAAAACAGACCCATTGCAGACAATCTTACATTTCCATGGTATACAGTACACCCTAGTACAAAAGTGTGGACACACCACCTCAGTCACTGCACTCACTAGTGTTAAACAGGATTTTGGGTTGTTAGTAAGTGAAAGCATGGAGACATGTCAAACAGTAAGACCACAGATAAATCACTTCACTTTACGACATAAACACTACAGACAAGAGTATAGAGGATATATAATCATCAAATCATGAAACATCATTAATGTCATATGAAAACATTCCAACAACCAATACCAAAATAAGACTTTACACATATAAAGCAGGTTTACTACAGAAAGTCTCATTTTATTTTACATTAATCTTGCAGATTTTTTGAGAGGTGCACATACTTCCATGTAATAAAAAACCCTTATTAGTCTTGGACACCATTCACTCACCATCATTAGGTTTAAAACAAATCTAGTGGTGTGAAGGCCCATTGTATTTTAAGGCATTATAAAATAGGGGTCCAAACAGTGAAGCTCGTTGTTGGAGCCCTGTTATTTTTATGGTCATTATTCTTTCTTCCTTTCTTCTTCTTCTCCACAAAATCTATTCATGCATCAAAAACTAAGTCCAACCCCCCCCCCCCCCCCCCCCAAAAAAAAAAAGGCAAATGGGTTACACATTCCACCCACTACACAGGCAGATAACATGGCACTCACTGTGGTGCTGTTTACATTTTCACAATTATCTTGAAAACAGCTTGCCCTGGATTCATAACACGAGTTTTCTAAATGACCATTTTCAAAAACTCGTCATAAACCATTGGGCAAATTTCGACACGTTAATCCATTTTGAAATGATACATTTTAGACATGTCTTTAGATTGAGTTTTACATTAACACCCATATATCAAAATTGCCTTAAGCTATTGTAACCAAACTTGGTGTATGTGTTGGGATGATGAGTCTGAGCTTCCAGACTGCCACTATGGGGGGGACAAAAAATTAATACCTTGTAATTGGTTGTACAGATTTGTACCAAATTCAGTTTGTACAATCTAGGGCCATGACTCAATGCATATACATGGTAATGATTGATTAAAGTTGGCATGGCTTATTACAAAAAATCTAAATATACAGACATTTCACAATCCAAAACAAACAAAGAAAATCACCTATATGTCCTACAGACTTGACATTTTTCTAGTACATCCAATGAATTGTGACAAAGTTTGCCTCACTGCAGAATTAAGGCTAACACAGTTATTTATTAAGGCCTGAACACAAATGGTCCAGAGCCTCCAACTTTAAATTTGACATATACAAAATGTGGTTGTAGGTGGATCTGCAGACTTAAAAAAAGCCTCTTGGAGCTACACTCTAAGTCGAACAGGAAGTAAATCATTTTGAATTTACTATGCACATTTTAAAAAGTCAATTCTTTGACAGGCATTGTACTTAAACTCCACTTAGCGATTTCAAATGTGTTAGGTTACATCTTAAAACAATACAATGTTAAATGGCAAAGCTTTTGAGTTTTCATGTTCTTTTAACTCCACTTTACATTATCCAATACATTTCCAGGCCTGAACACATTTACATATCAATATTGAGTCATAATGCCACCTACTGGCAACAGGAAGTCAGCCTTATGTGAAAAACTTCCCATTTAAATGGAGTTCACACACTGTTGTCTACACATAGAGCATTATTAGCCAGTCACATAGTGGACAAACTAAGTTGTATTCAACTCCTTCATGCAACATCTGATATTCATGATAATACATATGCATGTCAGGTGACCTCGACTTAATGTACTGTTGCATCAATGACCCACTTGTGCAGCACTGCCTTGTGACAATAGGAAGCAAGCCTTGTTACAACTTATGTGGTCCACATTTGATATGCAATAACATAATGTACATTTACTGTGAGCTTTTTAACACCAAATAGTGGCCACAGGAAGTGATCTCCTACATCCAATGTGTATGAAAATGTATATGTGTAGCTGTTACTCTCTGGAAGATGCATTGTGAATGTAATGTCGTGCTGTAGTAACAGCACTTTGATTGCAGTGTGCCATGATGTGCACAAAGCTGTGAGGGCCTGATCATTGCTGCTTGCAACTTTAATATTTAACTAAATACTGTAAAAAGTGGGCACATTTAGTTCCTAGACTGTATAATAGTACACTGAAATGTTTCAATCCAAGAATAAATATCCCAAAATTTCAAGGATTGTGAGCAATATTTACTGATTGTAATAGGGACACCTAGATGGTTTGTCTATATTTTAGTGTATAATCATTAACAAGCTCAGAGAGATTCAGCTAAAAAAGCTTCAAATAGTACAACATATATTTTTTAATAATTACCGTTTTGACTTCTGTGTAGTTGTCCAGACCGTACTCTCCCAGCTCTCTGCCATTTCCTGAAGCTTTGTAACCTCCAAACGGCGCCTGAGCCCCAAACACGTCATAACAGTTAATCCTGCAGGAGAACACACACACATAATATATAAACGTATGGCAGTCTGAACACTAGGTTACAACTTATGCACAGCTTCAGAAAAGTAACATGGAACATTAAATGAATACAGTTTCAAACATATGAACCTTGGTATTTATATCATTTTAGATATATTAAATCTTGTTCTTGCCTTTAATGACTGCTGAAGTATTTCTACTTTAATGATAAGGCTGGTTGTTTTCTATAGTTTTCTGTGGTCTGTGCAGAGCCAAAGCAAAAAGGAATACTACTAACAAGTAAATTAATCTAATTTAATTAATTTAATTTTGGGAGGGGTATAATGATCCACTCATTGAAAAAGAAGAGAGATGTCATTAAATTACTAAATATTTAATCAATTTGAGCATCCCCCAAATCCCACTCACAGATAAACACAAACGTCCACTCATCCAAAAGCAGTGACGTGGGTAAGAGCCAGAGTGCTGATAATGAGTTTGATGCTAAAATATATATACAGTACATACTTTGACTGAGATTTGAATTTTCAGATTTGAATAAGAATGTTACAAGCTACAGAATTATATAAAATCCTCAAAAACTTAATAAATAATGTACCCAGCCTTTAAAGACCCTCTTCAGATGTGTATGAAGATGTACAAAGATACTGTGTGTGGAACAATAATGTGTACATGCAACAAGTCAGTAATCAGATTTAAAGCTGACCTCATTTGGAAGCATGGCTCACTGATTTGAAGTGTATTAGTGACAGTACACACTGGTATCTGACTTTTTGTTTGGTGACTACACAGTGAGAGGAGGACTGACATCCTCATAACATCAAAGTGTCTGAATTGAACAAATATCTAAATGTTCGCATTGGGAATCAACTTATTTAGACCCCCACAAGCTGCTTTGTCTTAGGTTTAGTGTTAGTCAGACTTTAAATGGACTTATTTTAAATAGGAGACATCGGTTTGTGCAATGGTCTCTGCTTTCATCCAGCAGCTGAGCTGTTACTTTCTCTGTCTGCAGTCTTTAATCCTTCTTATACACTGTGCACATCAGCATGTCTTATCTTGGAAAAAAGTTTGTGGTGGATGTGCACATCCAGAGACACGGATAAAGCACCAAAACTAAAACCATTGTTACGTCACACTGGTTATATCCTAATAAATACTTGCATTGGGAGCTGCAGAGTTTTTCTTGTGTTCATAAATCCTGAAAATGTATGGATAGCAGAAGAAATGACACTAGTGGTTGGATGAATATATGTATTACGATCTGCAGTCAAAAAAATAAAACTTCTTTTGTTTTAATTCACAAAGGTGTAAAGCTACTGTGACAAAAGACATATGTGGCATGATGGAATGAAGTATGTGTCAACTGCATGACTTTCACATTCAGTGCATGGTTGGCAGCCCTGGTAAGCTCAATATGATGTTACAGAAATGTCTCTGACCAATTATCTGTTATTTGTTTTGAAGGGGAAGCAGCAGATGTCCCTAGTTTGAGAGAACAGTTCATTCAGTGTAAATCAGTGAATGTAGTTGCCAGGCTGTCTGGACCCAAGTCTGATTCAATTCTCCTTAATACATCCCAATGAGAGAGAACTGTTTATTTGATCTTGTTCAGAGTCATTCATTGACATCTTTGTTTGAGACAATGACTTTTGCTCATTCACTCGTTGTCCCACTGCCTATGTTTTGAACAACTGCACCACTGCAGCAGGCCTGAGCAGTACCCTACAATAACAGTGAGTGGACATGGGCAGAATGTGTGGGAAACGTCAGGGATTCATGAGCACTCGGTACATTCGACAGGCTGACCTGGTACGTGCCGGACACTAAAAAGAGTTCAAAAACATTTATTCATGTTTGCCTGAAACTGGAATTAGACACAACAGTACATAGTGTTAGTTTAATAACAGACATTTTTGTTACGATAACTAAACCAACCATCTATCAACACAGAGCTCATGGGCCTCAATATATGAAACATGGACATTTGTCACTTAGTATTCGTAATTGACTGGACATCAGATTCCCCCAGAAGCTGAAAGAATACTGATTTGTTCTTTTCAATATTCAGACTTAAAGTCTGTGTAAAGTAAGAATAAATATGTGTTCTGAGTTTGACATACCACAGACAAGTGTGTTGTTAACCACCCTGCCAAATTTGAATGATTAAAAAAATCGCTAAATATATGAAATTAGGCTTCAAAGTTGTGTAAAAATCAGCCTCTTTCTCTGCTACCAAATGCTGTGGGAGTGCCCGTCGAGCCCGCTGAAACTCCGCCCCCTACCAAGTGTCAACTGTCAATCAAAGTCACCACCTCTACCAGAAACATGGTCGCTACCTCAGAGCTTTCTGCCGCTAGCTCAGCTCCTAGCTCGGCAGCTAACTTGGCTGCTAGCTCGGTGGCTAACTCAGCTAACTGGCTAACTGTAGACTGTAGTAGTAGTAGTGTGTGCTGAATGTCTTTATACCTCTACAGCAGCAGGGGTGGGTTTATGCTCATCATTTTCAGACCCGCCCACTAAATTCTGAACACAGAAATGTTGAAATACAGTTTGTGAAGCCTAGCTCCACAATTCAAATCTAAATGGTTGAAATGCTTTTTACACCTTTTTTAGAAATACATTTATGACCTATTTAATGTGTTTAGAAGAAAATGCCTAAATTCACTTTACACAGTCTTTAAATGAACTCCAAAATGCACTAGATGTGTATCATTCACAGAAACCTCGCTGACTCTCCGTTTGTGTTCATTAACAGTGAAAAGCACTGTAGATGTCGTGGGCTGCCACTGCTTCAGCCACAAATGTTTTGAGCCTCGCCCACATAATTCTGCTCCTCAAAAATGGCATTTTAATTTAAAAGATCAGAACATGATGCTGGAGGGACAGGGAGAAATATGGTGCTGCACATAACAACATGCGTACAGGCCATGGATGTATTATAAGATCAGTTAAGTTAGTTTCACAGTAAGTGGAGCGCTTTTTGCAGCTCTCTCCAGTGTTTATAACAAAAGTGCATCTTTAAATTGAAAGTGATGTGTGCATCTATACATGTGGACATCTTCATTCCTACACTAAGACCAGATCAGTCAAGACCTGACAGTAATTCAATATTCTGAGGATCTGGATTTGAGAAGGTAGCTGGTGAAGTTCAGTAAGCTACAGCTGTTAATTAAATGGTTATGAGTATTTCATGGAGCAGCAACTAACAGTCACAACGTTTGAAACAGCCAGGGTTCCTATCCCACTCTTAAGACCACATCTAACACAGGCTGTGAACATTAATTATGCTGCCACTAAAAACAGCTACTGTTACTTGTAAGTGTTGAAAGGTAAACTGAATAAGAAAAGATGAGGGATTGAATTCAATCATTGGATAGCTTATTAGAACTAGGGACAGAAAGCCAAATAGCATTCCTCAAGTCAGCTACGAATATCTACAGCATACAGAATAATGTTTGTACAGTAATAATTCATTCTTACCAGACTGTGCCAGCACGGAGCCCATTAGAGACATAGTTAGCCTTATCAATGTCTTTAGTGAACACAGCAGCTGCCAAACCATATTTAGTATCATTGGCTCTCTCTACCACCTCCTCAAGGGTTTTAAACTTAAAGATCTGCATCACTGGACCAAAGATCTGCAATACAGAACATGACAGAAAGGAGAAGATTTAAACATTATCAATCAACAATCCTACTACTATAACTGGAGAGCAGGATGTTTTGTCTGTCCATCTGTCCGTTCACCTTTCTCCATCCCCCTCCATCCCCTTCATGGTTTAAGGAGCCAGCCATTGCATACAGCATTTCTTTCGCATTTCATTTCATGTCAACTTCAATTTTGATTTCAATGTCAAATAAATAGTTTGCAGTTATACATTTTATTTGGGACTTACACCTGGGACTATTTTTTCAACTCTAACAGTATTTCAATAATGTACAAATTAACATAAACATATTGCTGCTTCACTTTCTTACCTACCTGCTAGCATTACCATGCTAATAAAATACCTACCTATCTAACTAATTCATCCCCACAGCAACAATAACAATTCTCATTTACATACACCATCTCATTCACACATGGCCTACATAACCAAGGACATGTGTCCTTGGTTATGTAGTCTAATCTGGCATTTCTATTCTTGAGGTTTATGAATGGCTTGCTTAAGGTCAACCCTCTGTATTTGCTCTAATGAGGTCCTCTTTTTATGGTAGAGTTGGATAATGATATGTCTACCTCCTGGAGAGTGTTCTTCACTTGACTGGATGTTCCATACATACAGGCCTTTTTGTTTTCCTCAGAAAGTACCAGACTGTCTTGAGATCTCTCTGATGGATTTTTTGTGTTTTTTGTAGCCTAAGGATGACCTGTTTCACCTGCATCGAGAGTTCTTTTGATTGCATGTTGTAACTTCAGCTTCCAAATGAAAAGACTAAACCTTGAATCAACTGCAGACATTTTACTTGCTTAATTGATGATGAAAGAACAAAGTAATTGCCCACAACTGTCCATGAAACAGCTTTTAAATCAGTTGTCCAATTATTCATGGTCTTTTCAAAAAGGACCAGAGTTTCTGGCAAAAGCAGAGGCAAAATGTCTGATTAACAGATTGGATTCTGACATTGTTGATGATGACCCAGAGTTAAGATGAACCTAATGTTTTTGCGCAGTCTAGCAAGCATGGAGTAGCAATAACTCAGTAACTCTGAGTAGCAATAGTAACTGGAGCTGTCTCCTTCTGTTTCTTAATTCAAATACTTAAGGTTCTGGTTAAGTATTCAATTAAACATGATACCGATATGAATAAAAAATAACTGAAAAATGTGACTTCTGAAATATACGTGATGTGATCTGCTAAAAAAAAAACCCAACTCTGGTTTTAAATACAGAATATCACTTACAATTGTAGAGTAGTGTTACAGAGTGGATCCACTTCTCAAATGATCTTTTGATCAGTATAAACACTCAGGCTTTCATCTTTTTTACTTAAATATTAAAAAGCAATTATTTGAACTTGTTAGCAGGGCAAACCACTGAATCTGCTATCCTACCTCCTCCCTGGCAATGGTCATGTTGTCCTGGACATCTCCAAACACAGTAGGCTGGATGAAGTATCCTCTGTCAGCAGCCACTCCTCCTCCACACATCAGCTTGGCTCCTTCTCTCTTTCCACTGCTGATGTAGCCCAGAATCTTGCTGAACTGCTCCTCATCCACCTAAACAGGTGATCACAGAGGGAACAGCACCAAGTGTGTGTGTGAGAATGCCAAAGTACTCTTCAGTCATCTGAGCACTGATTGTGCTCCTCAACAACTTATATTATGAGATTTACACACAAAAAAGTTCAATCACCTTGTTAAAAATCATTCAAATAAAATTAAAATATTGCAAAAAAATCCAGAATCTATGAATATGGAAATATTGTTCAATTCAAAAGTCAAACTGCAAGACACAAGATGTCTCCTCTTTCACTGTAAAGTTCATTCTCAGTGTTGGAGAAGCTGGAGGTTTCAAGTTTCCACATCACACTTGTGTGAGTTGCATACTGAACCACAAGTGGCTCCAAACTGGTGGTGCTTTTCCAATAAACAATTCTAGCACTACTCGGTTCAACTCTACTCAGCTCTACTCGTTTTTTTTTGCGTTTCCATCAGGGATAGTACCTGGTACCTGGTACTTTTTTAGTATCTGCTCTGGCGAGGTTCCAAGCGAGTCGAGCCGATACTAAATGTGACGTCAACAGACTGCCAGCCACTGATTGGTCAGAGAGTCTTCACTGGAAGAGTCATGAGCCGTCCCACACAAGAATCAAACCCGGCATTTTTAAATACGGGCAACAGTGTTACAGCCATACGGCTCAATTCTAGCTTTATGTGTGACAAAAACCCACAAATACAAATACACTTTTGTCAAATTCAGCAAATACCTCCTAACGGTCTGCTAGCTGCTGCCACAGAGAGTACTGTTGTGTTCAAATGATTTTTTCCAGCCTATGATACAGTGTGAGAGGAACAGAAGTGACTGTGCAGCTGACACAAATTTCTCATTTGGTCATTGCCTTGGCAAGACTTGTCTGGTCTATTTTTGAAAGAAGGAGCTGCGCAGAGCAAATCAAGATGGGCAGGGAGTCAGACCCAGAAACAGCATAGAGCAGCACATTTTCAAAATAAAACAACTCCTGAACGTATTTCAACTATTTAACTATGTAGCCTACAGACCCGAATTTGAGCAAGTCGTCAATAATTACAGTGGCCAAAAGATACTTGTTCAGCATTATTAGCCTTGAAGTTTTCATGGAGTGACCTTGTGGCATGGTGTCAGTCAATTTTGCTTAAAACATTTTTGAAAGAAGTTGTTGTAACTCAACTTTAACTCATCATTTCTCATACTCCTGAGTCATGAACATATCTACATATCAATACTGAGTCACAGTTCTGACAACAGAAAGTCAGCCTTATGTGGAAAACATAAAAATCGGGCAGTTTAGTTAAGCTGCTACTGCAGTAATTACAGTGGCCAAAAGATACTTGTTCAGCTTTGATTGGGCTTAAATTAAAAGGCGGATGTCTTCCCCAGAGTTGATACACTGTGCTTCTGAAACGCTTCCAGTGGGGTTAGGATTAGTATACATTCAAAATTTCTCTTTTTTTAATCTTACTTTGAATGTTTTCATTATTTTTTCCCCTTCTAAAAAAGGACAATTTATAAAGTATTAGTCACAAAATACAACAACTTCCCATTACATAAAGAAAACTGTCTCAAATTAGTGTTAGGGTGTATAAAAATATGGAAGTCTGCCTTTAAAAAAAAGAAATCATTGAGGGTTTTGTTAGCATAGGAAGGTCTAGTTCAAAATAACATTTCTGTAACAAAATACCAGTTTATGAGTTTATGTGTTACCTGAGGTCCCTGTTCAGTATTTAAGTCAAAAGGGTTTCCCACCACTCGTCTCTTAGCTCGTTCAACACTCCGCTCCAAAAACTCATCATAGATGTCTGCCTGGACAAAGGTCCGAGAGCCGGCACAGCAACACTGGCCTTGGTTGAAAAACAGAGCAAAGTGGGACTGCTCCACTGCATCTGCCACTGGATGACAGAAAGACAGAGACAACATTTAGACATGTTTCTGTAGTTATGTAAAAGTGTAATTAGAGTGTGTCCGCACACCATGATATCACTGTTAAAACGATGGTTCGGCATGATTTCGAACTAGCGTCATATGCACCATGAGGTCTATGTAAACACCACCTCATCCCTTTTTTTCCCCTTGGTTGCAAACTGGTGGAGTTAGAGCCATCAGCCGAATGTCTTAGTACAGGCGCTAATGGGACCACCAGTGTATCTCGTAAATTACCCCACTAATAATGCCTGGATTGTTATTGTTATCAAACTTCTACAGTAGTACAAATAGGCTCTTTATTCATAAATTTACCACACGGTTTTTCAGTGATCGTGCGAGATTTTGACGATGTTTACAGCTTTAGCAGTAGCAGCAGAGTAAAAGCCATCAGGTAAGTGTTTATTTTAATAAACTCTTGGTGTACTTACAAACTTTTCAATGCATGGATTTATGAGTAAAGACCCTATTTGTACTACTGTAGAAGTTTGATAACAATCCAGGCATTATTAGTGGGGTAATTTACGAGATACACTGGTGGTCCCATTAACTCTAACTCCACCAGTTTGCGACCAAGGGACAAAAAAGGGATGAGGTGGTGTTTAGATAGACCTCATGGTGCATATGACACTAGGTCGAAATTATGCCGAACCATCGCTTTAAGCTTGATTTATGAAGACTCATAACTGAGTATGTTCCTGATGGTGTGGTCATGCCTATTCTGTCCTGGATTGAGAACGGTTGTCCCAGTTGTCCATATGAAAAGATAAAATGGTTGTGTGATGAGATGAGAAAAGTTCAAACCCACACTGCTTTCTCACTTCTGCACAGCTAATCAATCACTGGTGGGTATGAATGTTGGCTTGCCCATTTCAGAAAGTTACAGGCCCCCCATCTGCAGTGACAAAGGTGTGGGGGCAGGAGGGTTAATGGATATTTCAATTGTCTGACAAGGAGTATGGAACTTGTTGTCTGGCTGCCTGTATTCTGATGTATCAATAGTCAATCATTACCATTAACATGAGGTAAATATCCCTCCACAATGCATTAAACTAAAGTGAAGATTTGGGGCCCAGAGAGAAAATGAGCTGTTGGGACAGACTGTGTTCTTCCTCCTCTCTGTGCATAGTGTACAGTATGCCTCTGCTGGAATGGAACATAGCCCGAGGTTGGCTGTATGCTTATACACAAGATATTTTAGCAATTTGTGCATCGTGTCACAAAAGCACAGTATCAGCTGAAACATCATTTGATATTGTGTTTTAGTATTAGATATTCCCAGACAAAAGTTACAATCAAGTTACCACGAACTGATTGCCCAACAATGAAACTGTGGCTTTACGAGGCAGTTGCCAGTTTTGGATAGTTAGTAAGCCACTCTTAGAATGTGAAAGAGGCAGTAATATCTGTAAGACATACTAACACAGAAACCACCTCACACAGACAGAATACATACTGTTAGCATCAGACAGGATGATATTAGGACTCTTTCCTCCCAGCTCCAAAGTGACTTTCTTCAGGTTGCTGCCACCTGAAGCCTGCTGGATTAGATGACCCACCTGATGGACACAGACAGGCAGAAACACAGCTTGTGACACCTTCACAGCAGACACAGTGCTGGTGCTGGTGTGATTTAACAAAATGTATATCATGTGTGTGTGTCATTTCTGTGAAAACAATATTGGCCAAACAAAACCTATGAAAAAACTACGTTTAGAAAAAAGCTCATTAAAAAGGTAAAAAGCTGCCTGAATGAAAACAACACTGCTTTTGGAGAGATGTAGTTCTGGTGTTCTAGAAAAAAAGAAAAAGATGGAAGAAAATGCATTTATCATATTATGGACAAATTCTCTTTACTATGTGCTGCATATATATACATATATGTGCTGTAGTATACATAGGAGCAAGCTGGCAAAGGTCATCAATGTGGCAGTAAATTCATTAGTAGGCCAAAGAGTAAGATGAAGGCTCTTTGTGAAGAGAAGCTGTGTATCAGAGGAACCTGCACATTGTTTACTCTCCAAGTTTGACAAGTTACATGCTGGAAGGTGCAATATGATGTCTTTAGCTACAAAGAATGTGTATTTATAATAGAATGTACATTTAGCCTATGATAAGCAGCTTGCTCAATTCTTAGAGACTCAATATAGTCTCTTAATTGTATTTATAACTTTTTATTAGTATTCATTCACCATTGTTGTGTGGTGTGTGTGTTTAAGTTTTGAACTAGCGCATGGGCCAAAGAAAATGTCCATAAAATTCTATCAATTAGTTCATAAAAATTTGAAGTTAGTCATAATAAGTTACACTTAAGTGCACAGTAATTGTCTCTTGTGTTGCATAAACAGAGCTCCCTGTAATATTCCTACTGACACAGCCAGTAAGAAGGTTGATTACCATTAGACAAAAAATGATGTAATGTATCTGCTAATTATGACTTCTGTGTTTCATAATTTGAAGGAGAGAAAAAATACAAGATCCAATAATGGGTTAAAAAAATTAAAAATGAGAGATGGACTGCATTTATATAGCATCTTTCTATCCTTCTAACCACTCAAAGCCAGGCCTGTTGACATCCGGATGACAGATTCCAGTCCCAGACCTTCTAACTTCAATGTGCTTCTCTCCTCTATCCTTCCTCTCTCTCCTCTCTACCCCAACCAGTCGAGGCAGATGTTCTCCCACTCTGAGTATGGTTGTGCCTGAGGTTTCTTCCTGTTATAAGGAAGTTTTTTCTTGCCACTGTCTCCAAGTGCTTGCTCATGTGGGAATGTTGGGTCTCTTTAAAAATCAAACCTGAAGAGTTTGGTTTAGACCTGCTCTATGTGTAAAGTACCTTGAGATGACTTTTGTTGTGATTTGGTGCTATATAAATAAAGATTGATTGAGATTGATTGAAACCACATTTACACTGTATATGTTTGATCTGTGATTCAGAAACTGTAAACATATGCACCATTAAACTGTGCCTTTGTTCAGCATGTACTACTATTATTCTGCAAGTAAAGGAGTTGAACTAAACAGATGACTCTGCACTCTCTGACCAGAGCCCTGTGGTGGTCAATCATCCTACAAACCAGTGTGAGAGGGGGCAACCCCTAACAACTGGACTTAAAAAAAACAAACAAAAAAAAACAACCTCTTGGAGCCATACTCAACCGTGAATTTTGAATCTACTTTGCGTTTTTTTATTGTTTTGCATTGCATTGATATACGTTGTACTTTAACGTTGTTATTTAATCCCAGCAACTTCAAATGTTGTAGGAGACATCTAAAAGACCTTTGCAATGCTAAATTGTGAAGCCTTGAAGTTTTCATGGAGTGACCTTGTGGCATGGTGTCAGTCAATTTTGCCTAAAACATTTTTGAAAGAAGTTGTTGTAACTCAACTTTAACTCATCATTTCTCATACTCCTGAGTCCTGAACATATCTACATATCAATACTGAGTCACAGTTCTGACAACAGAAAGTCAGCCTTATGTGGAAAACATAATTTTTGGCCATCTTGCCATTGTTACCCCAAGCTTCACAGCTGTCTAGTGTGATGTGACTTCCTGTGACGTCACTTCTCACACACCCCTACTCTTGTACATACACACGCCCATGCCTATACCTATACCTACCTCTACACACACACACACACACACACGTCTTGTGTATATGGTTTGTACATACTATTATCCTTCTGTGTGTTTAGCTTAGTCAATTGTTAACTTTATTGATTCTTGCAGCTTGCTTTTTTAATCAGTACATAAAGCAATCTTTATTTATATAGCGCCAAATCACAACAAAAATGATCTCAAGGCATTTTTCATATGGAGTAGGTCTAAATTGTACTCATTAATTTTATTTAAAAAGAAACCCAACATTCCCATATGAGCAGCATTTGGGGACAGTGGTAAGGAAAAATTCCCCTTTAACAGGAAGAAACCTCAGGCAGAACCAGACTCTAGGTGGGCGACTATCTGCCTCAACCGGTTAGGGTTGAAAGAGAGCATGTGTAAAAAAGACAGAGAGGGAGAAGGAAAGAGAAGGACAGTGACAACAAATGGTAAATGGACTGTACTTATATAGCGCTTTTCTAGTCATTATGACCACTGAAAGAGCTTTTACACTGTCTCATTCACCCATTCACACGCATTCATACACCACTGATGTAGCAACGGGAGCAATTTGGGGGTTAAGTGTCCCCTCCCTGAGCTACTACCTTATCGTGGTGGAGTGGTTTGCGTGTCCCAATGACCCCAGGAGCTCAGTTGTCGGGGGCTTTTATGCCCCTGGTAGGGTCTCCCATGGCAAACAGGTCCGGGGGGAGGGGCCAGACAAGGGGTAACTCAGAAGACCCTAATGACGAGTAAGAAAAATGTCCCTCGCCCAGACGCGGGTCACTGGCCCCCCTCCCGGAGCCAGGTCTGGGGTTGGGGCTCGGGGGCGAGCGCCTGGTGGCCGGGCCTTCGCTCATGGGGGCCGGCCGGGCACAGCCTGAAGAAGGGACATGGGACCCCGCTCCTACAGACTCACCACCAGTGGGAGGGGCCAAAGGGGTCGGGTGCGCTGTGAGCTAGGCGGCAGCCGAAGGCGGGACCTTGGCGGTAGAAGCTAGCTCTAGGGACGTGGAACGTCACCTCTCTGGTGGGGAAGGAGCCTGGAAAGCGCTCCCTCTGGGGATTCCATCGTTCTGCTGGGGGACTTCAACGCTCACGTTGGCAGCGACAGTGAGACCTGGAGGGGTGTGATTAGGAGGAACGCCCCCCCGATCTGAACTCGAGCGGTGTTCTGTTATTGGACTTCTGTGCTCGCCACAGATTGCCCATAACGAACACCATGTTCATGTTCACCATGTTCCCAAGGTGGTCAGTGCCTGCCGTGGCGGCAATCCCCGTACCCTTGTCTCTTGGGGAGTCCTGTGAGGGGTTCTCCGGGAATGTGGGGTACTGGACCCCGATATGGGCCGTCCGTTCCCTGTATGACCGGTGTCAGAGCTTGGTCCGCATTGCCAGTAATAAGTCGGACTTGTTTCCGGTGAGGGTTGGACTCCCTTTGTCATCGATCCAGTTCATAATTTTTATGGACAGGATTTCTAGGTACAGCCAGGGCGTTGAGGGGGTCCGGTTTGGTGACCTCAGGATTGGGTCACTGCTTTTTGCAGATGATGTGGTCCTGTTGGCTTCATCAGAATGTCTATGGGAACGTCTCGGGATCCCCCGGGAAGAGCTGGACGAAGTGGCTGGGAAGAGGGAAGTCTGCACTTCCCTGCTTAGGCTGCTGCTCCCGCGACCCGACCCCGGATAAGCGGAAGAGGACGGTAACCGTAATGGTGTCTTTCCCAAGGACACATTGATATGTGGACTGGAGAAGCTGGGAATTGAACTACCAATCTTCCAATTGGTGGACGACCACTCTACCTCCTGAGCAAAAGCCACCCCAACAACAACAACAACAACAATGAAAATAAAAGGAGTATGCATAATAACGATATCAGCAGCGGCACACAGAGAGGTATAATAATACAGTTTGAGACCAGAGACTTCCGGTAAATGGGGCACCAGTCCTCTGCCAGCTCTTCGCTGCATGATTGACAGGAGTCCAGAAATGCCACGCGCTCCAGTGGTCTTCCTGGGACAGATGTGTGAGAATAGTCTTTACAACATGTTGATTAATGGTCATTTTTGAGGAGTATGATGCAGGTAACGTGTACAGGGCCACTTTTTGCTCCCGTGAGAAGTCAGTTATTTCAAATCTATTATTCATTGGTTCCCATTCAGAACACTAATACACCTTTTTACTGCAGCCATGTTTGTCATGATTCATACTGTCATACATTTCATATATTTTTGGTGTTCAAAGAAGAGCAGTGGGTTCCAAAAATCTCCTCCCCCTAGGCATCCTTAACTTGAGTATTCCTCACAGCAGTCTCTGCTCCCAGATTATTTTTTTTCCTGAACTATGCGTTTTTTAATTAAAAGTATAAAGTTAGTTGTTAGGGTACATAAAGACTTATGGGTTAACACACTGTCTACAAAATGAATATATTATATATACAGTGATAGTATCTGTTGCCTCCTCCAAGTCCAAACAATGAAAGTCACAGTTAGTGCAGGACAAGCAGCCTTTTAGGCTGGTTTTGATTCCATTGTTGTTTCACATGTATAAAGTTTTAACTTGAGGTTTGCTGCTCTTCAGCAAGGACTTCTAGGTGGGGATTAAATGGACAACTTTATGGTCAGATGTACCCAAAGGAAGTTTAGCCTTTGTTGTGTCACTGCTGCAGCCTTTGTCTCTGGTATTACAGTCTACAGTTTGAGTCCAGGCAGCCCTGCTTCTAGTTTACAGTGGTTAAAATAATTAAACTAAATTAAACAAGGCACTTCAGGGGTGCAACACAGTCTGTTAGAGTGGCTGTTTTTGCAGTGTTTCCACTGGGTGGAATATAAACAGTACATTATAAAATATTCATAACATACCAGCTCAATGTCAGGATGACAGACTTTTGTATGACATACACAAACTTTGGGTGCCTGAATTATCATTCTTGTCAAACCACACCAGAGAGAGTTACACATATCCTACTGCAGCCAGTTCTCAGTGAACACAAGCATGTACTCATGTCGAACTCTGGCGTTGACTCATAGCTCATCAACTTTACTCTTCAATGAGTGGGCATTGCAGAGTATCACGAAAGACAGAGATGGTCTGTATCCTCTGGAGCCTGGCTCATCTAGCCATGTCACACCTTCCCCTTTTCCAAGTTTGTCCCCATCTACTCTCCGGCAATGTCTGAACCCACATTTTTCTCGGTAGTGGTGGAACAGTTGTGTGGCTTGGGTGAAGCAGCAGAAATAGGTCTTGGGTGTAGCGCAGGAAACCCAGGGTCTCCTCATGCTGGTGTTGAGTGGCGTTTTACAAGCTCCAAGACGATTACAATTAGTAACAACATTGTTATGTTACATTAGTCATAGTATGAAAATAGGTCGGGTGCTAGATAAAAAAGGGTTAAAAAAAATTCCCAAAAACAAACTGAAGTAGCACAGTGGCCTGGGTCACAACAGAGCAGCACCGCCAGTAGAAGATAAAAAGCCTTTAAAAAGGTTATTTAGCATGATAGACAACATGTTGGTGGTGTGTTTCTGTGTGCTGTTTCACTTGCACCACATACAGTGTTTAGAACAATCTCCATCTAGCCCTGTAACAACAGGAATTTTACTTTTGTGACTGTTCCAAGTTTCAGAAAGCAAATAAAGAGAAATATTGTCCTACCTCTGTGGATCCTGTGAAGGCCACCTTGTCAACATCCATGTGCCTTGCGATGGCAGCCCCAGCTGATGGCCCCAAGCCAGGCAAGATGTTCACAACACCTTCAGGGAAACCGACCTTTAAAACAGAACCATGAAACAAGCTTGAGAAAGTCCACTTGGTCATAATAACTGAGTACATCTCTGATGATTGAATGTGATTCAGTTGGACTTAATTATTCATTCATCGTGTCTAATATGAGTTACCTTTGCATTTTATTTTCTTTACACTCTTTGTAGTCGAAAATAATGTCAACCAGCTTTATTATATTGGTAATAGTTTAGTATTATCAACATCAAGGTCTTAAAATATCAGAATTGCTCTATTGTGACATTTGCAGGTATGTTAATATTATGCTCTTTAATGTGCTGCAGCTCATTAACTATTTAGCCCGATAACGAACATTAGCAGTGGTAGGTAAGTAGTCTCATTTTCCCCTAGTATACGTTTGTTTGGAGGCTGTATAGATACATATAAATAAACAATATATAAACAAAGTACCTCTTTAATCAGGCTGGCTACATAGAGTGCCGTAAGTGGTGTCTGCTCTGCAACTTTCATGACCACAGTGTTACCAGTTGCAAGGGCAGGGCCAAGTTTCCAGGCCTGCATCAACAGAGGGAAGTTCCACTGCAAAGAATGAAGACAAGAGGTTATAGCATGAACCTTGAACGATTTTATTTCTTTGACTGGGTGATAACCTTGTGATAAGTTCACTAATGACTTCACAGAAATAACTAAAAGAGGTATGCAAAAACATCTGATACAATTGGCTTCTATCTTGATTCTTTAGTGATACAGACACAATTTATAACACATAACAAATTACTCAGTGTTTATATTTGTGGTTTCTCTTGCTCAATCACACAATGTGTACACACTACAATCTTTGGCTGTGTCCAGCCTGGTTTCCCAGAAACCATGTGGTTATATGACCCATGGCTCCACCACTCTTCTCTTGCCTGTGTGTAGATGTAATGTTCTTAAGAGCCCTTTATTTATTGCCAAATCAAGAGTGTAGATAATAAATGATTAGCTATGATAAAGTACAGTGTACTGTGAGTCAACTCTAAGTTGAAGAGAGAGGTGTGCCATATGGCGAGAATCCAATGCAGACTGAACAGTTCTCCAACTAGCAGAAGAGAAAACACAACTGGTTTGTACACACAAATCTAATTTTAACCTCATATTCCAAATGGGTCTTAAAGTCAGTGTAAAGTAAGAATAAATATGTGTTATGAGTTTGACAAACGACAGAAAAGTGTGTTGTTAACCACCAAATTTGAATGATTAAAAAAAGCGCCAAATATATGAAATTAGGCTTCAAAGTTGTGTAAGATACAGACTCTTTCTCTTCTCCCAAACACTGTGGGAGTGCCCGCCGAGTCCGCTGAAACCCCGCCCCCTACCAAGTGTCACCTGTCAATCAAAGTCACCACCTCTACCCGAAACCTGGACGCTACGTCTGAGAACTTTCTGCTGCTAACTCAGCTGCTAGCTCGGCGGCTAATTTAGCTAACTGGCTAACTGTAGACTGTAGTGGTAGCAGGAGTAGTGTGTGCTGAATGTATTTATACCTCTTCAGCAGCAGGGGTGGGTTTATGCTAGGTATTTTCAGACCCGCCCACTAAATCCTGAACACAGAAATCTTGAAACACAGTGTGTGAAGCCGAGCTCCACAATTCAAATCTAAATGGCTGAAATGCTTTTTACACCTTTTTTAGAAATACAATTATGACCTATTTAATGTGTTTAGAAGAAAATGTCTGAATTCATTTTACACAGTCTTTAAAAACATGTCTGTTAAGCAAGTGTCTCTCCTGTGTATATCTGATAACAGATTTTACACACAGATCTCTATAAATCTCTCTATATAAAGCAAGGAATCTGTCTGTGTGCACATATCTTGAAAAAACATTCATCCTATCTACTTCATTCCATGTGAATGTATTACTGGACACACAAGGAAGTGCAGTGCTGAGTGTTACATTTTTGGATGAGCATCTCTTGAGAAGTATACTCTGCCATTGTGGCACACATTGTAGTCAAAGGTGAGATAACATCAGTAGTGAGTATCATTAAATCAAGACAAAGTTTAAAGGCCCTTCGATGTAAAGCACCAAGTACAACACAAAGGTCTTTGCTAGTTTAAGACAGACACAGGTGTCATTTTCCCAACCAGCAGCCACATTGTTTAAATAGAAAATTCACTTGCACCTATCTGAATGGGAGTGTTGGTCTTAAAATGAGGTGTAGTCAGGCATATTGTTGGCACATTGCTACTATATATTGAGACAGTGGAAAGCGATATGACCACTGGGCTCCTGGCACTTTTGTCCACACCCTGATAAACCAACAGAAACATAAAATGATTCTAAACTCTTCAGGCTTCACTGACAAATTTGATTGGCAGCAGAATGAACTAATGGAAGGCCGTAACCTGATTCTATGGTTCAACCTCAATTTAGTCTCACTGGTGAAGTTTCTGTCTGGATTAAAACTATTTAATTTATCAATTCCATACATACATACTGTATGCAGCTCTTTTTTTAAAAGTCCTCAGTAAATATAAATATTCCCAATTCTGTCCATAACAGAGCAGAAATATATTTTTTATCAAATACTGAGTCAGATAAAAGGAAACATAAGCCAATCTCTATTAATATTTGCTGTATCTATCTACAAAAATGATAGGAACGTCTGTCTGTCTGTCTGTTATTCACATATCTCTCGAACTGTTCTCAGAGAGAGAGAGAGAGAGAGAGAGAGAGAGAGAGAGAGAGAGAGAGAGAGAGAGAGAGAGAGAGAGAGAGAGAGAGAGAGAGAGAGAGAGAGAGAGAGAGAGAGAGAGAGAGAGAGAGAGAGAGAGAGAGAGAGAGAGAGAGAGAGAGAGAGAGAGAGAGAGGGGCAAACTATAAATCACATAAGGAAGAGGATGTGCAGCATTTGATTTTTTTCTCCCTTCCCACTTTCACCATACCGGTATAATCTGTCCACAGACTCCAATGGGTTCATGTCTGGTATAGCAGAAATAGTCTCCATCGATGGGGATGGTCTTTCCCTCCCATTTGTCAGCCCAGCCTGCATAGTACCTAAACACAACACAAATGGTTAGGATACGCGTTAGCATCACCTGTGCTTGGAGCTGAAGTTTTGCCACCCAGAAATTCAAAGCATTGCTTCTTCGTCTCACTTGTGTCTTACTTATGATCTTACATTAAAGAGCTAGATGAAACTGTATCATCCACATAGACTGACGAAGTCTAGTGCATTGGTAAGATGCCAATGTGATTCTGTGTTAAAAGACCAAAACCCCTGTGTTGTGTATTTTTTACCTGAGACATTTCACCACATTGGGTAGATCCACAGAGTAGGAAACAGCATATGGCTTCCCATTGTCAAGGGTTTCCAGTTCCTGTGGCAACAACACAGTATTCATTTTACATGCAAATACTTGCATATGCAGACATGCTATGTACAACATGCAACAACATTTAATTGTGCAATATTACATGATAAAATGTGTTTCCACATACAGATAATAATGACATAATGTTAATGTAATGTTCAGGAAGTGAGGTGTTTTGTTGACAAGGAAGAAGCTCATCTTGGTCTTCATATGCCCTGTGTATTACACAAAGGCAGGCCTACATGCACTTATAAGGTGCCAAATCAAACAAAAGTCCAAAATGGACTTCGTCTCCCATTCATGCTTTGCTCAACTCACACTCAGATGTGATCTGGCAGAGTCAAACTCTAAGCTCCCATTGGACGAGACCCGCCAGAACACAGAAGGATTCCCCTGTCCGGCTGTGACGTATAGTATAAAAACAGACCATGCTTCCAGCTGTTTACATGGCTGCAAGGTACCGTATGCATGTTAACTGTAACTAGGTCACACAATCTTCACTGGATGAGTAGAGGGACTTCATGGTGCATTTAGGTGCACTAGATAAACTCAGAAATCTATTCCCAGATGGCCATGAAGGATCTTTAAAAATGGGAGATTTTTTTTCCCTTTGAAATACATACATCTATTATTACTATCTTGTTCTTTAATTATCACATCAGCAAACCAAACTGTATATTTCAATATTTAAAATTCCATAAAATAATCAAATTGTTAGCAGCAGTTGTTATCAGCATATCCATGTACTACAAACCTGTAGGTATCAATCCATGATGTTTTACTGAAGCATTCTTAATAATTAGATACTAAAAGCATTAGCAACAATATCCTATTCATTTCTACCATAGGCACATTTTAAGAATTCAATTAAAATATGTATCACACACACACACACACACACACACACACACACACACACACACACACACACACACACACACACACACACACACACACACACACACACACACACACACACACACACACACACACACACACACACACACACAACCTGATTCTGTGGGAAACATTGTAATTCCTAATTCTGTAATTATAAAGTTATTATGAAAAATCTCTAATTAGTTTACTTGTAGTAAACTATCACAACAGTTGGATTTAAAAATCCAGATAATACTTGATACTGATACAGATAAGACTTCCTTGTCAGCCTCCTTCAACATGAGCTGTTTGTCATTTTGTTCCTCACAGTGACAGTGATTTATCATTGTCAACACTATGTCCTTTACTTCTCACAGTACTTCTCCAAATAATATCAACTTGTATATATTGTTTCATTTACAAGTACAGTTCATAATAATATGGTACCTCATTCCTGGGTTTTATGACAATACAGGTTTTGTTGTGACATAATAGATCATATCTGATCATCAGTGTTAATAGTAAAATATGAGTGTGCTCAATGTTTCTCCTGAATGCTGTTTGGTAGACTCACAGCAAGGTAGGCAGTATCCCTCTCAATGGCATCAGCTAATCGGTTGAGTAGCAAGCCACGGTGAGAGGCATCCATCCTTCTCCATGGTGATCCAAACCTAAAGGCATTGCGTGCTGCTTTCACTGCCTTGTCTACATCTGCCTGGAAATATACCACCACAACCACAACATGATTAACTGACTTTTAAAGGAATAGTAATCTAAAAATATAAACTTACTAAGAATTCTGATTGTAATCAAGAGTAAAAACATTAACTGTTTCAAAATGTCTACAGACCATAGTTGATTCATAAATACATATCAGAGAGTTTGTTTACCTCGTCAGCCTCTGCAACTTGACAAATGATCTCACCAGTTGCTGGGTTGATAGTAGGGAAAGTTCTCCCACTCACTGCATCCTGCCACTGGTTGTTGATGAATAGCTGAAACATTCAAATGTACCATTACATGGTTACTTCTAGCACAACAAACATTTAATTTCACTCAACATTCCTGGAGGTATTGTATGACGGTAATTTGAAAACTTTTGATTTCCATTTTAAAATTTTAAAAAAGAGAAATTAGATAATTCTTTACTGGTTTCCTACCTCTTATAACATGTTACTATGTGTAAAGTGCCTTGACATGACTTTTTTTGTGATTTGGCACTATGTGAATGAATGATTGATTGAGTGACTCTGATTGATTTCACATGAGTCTCCTTCTTCCAGATCATTGTTTTGTAACTGCAAATCTGATCACCTTTGTAGGTGGATCTGTATTGGAATTTCCATCACAGAGATTTCTCAAAATGTACTTTTGTGCAAAGGTTTTATGTTTTTTTAATTGTGTGTTCTTACAGAGTTCAGACACGGTCAGAAAGTGTTACTGATGTAGTAAGAAAACCATTTCCATGTTGTCCACCCTCATTTTTTTGAACCCAGTACATGACACAGATCTTTCTCTGCACTCACTTTTAGTATTTCATTCTTTTATTTCCAAAGGTATTTTTAAGGTTTATATCAGATTTGACTGCTGAGATTTTGGTAACAATAGTTCATTTATTCTTCATATTGTGCAATGTAAGCCACACATGATCCTTAACGGATGGTTAATGATCAACCAATAAGTGGGGTTATAATTTACTTTTAAGATAAAACACTTAATACACACTAAATAAAACATAACTCACAATGTCTGACACATGATGCTCATGACAGCCAAACACGTATCTGTGCTGTGATTCAAAATGCAAACCTTGAACAGACACCTTGCATTGGAAACTGCACAGAATGATTATTGTTTGGTGTGCACAGAAGTTTCAGTGATTATTCTGCAACAGTCTGGAGCTAACAAAATGTCAGCAGATCTGACGCCTGTAACTGTGCCATCACAGTGCAACATCATTCCAACAGATTACAGATCATGTCCTCAGATGGCCATAAAAGACCAATCTAAGAATCACTTATCATCAGAAATAGTTACTTACTTTTAAGAGGAATTAATGTCATTAATCATCAAAAAGTAAAACGATGAGCAAAACATTTATTTGTTTGAATTTCTTAAGAAAAAGAAAGAGAACATATTTAATCATAATTACTGTCCCTCCATTGCTTCCTTTTGGAGTAATTATGAATAATAACTCATACACTCATACATAACTTAGTGGCCAAGAAAGTGGGGTTGTGACTGGTTTGTGTCACAGAAACTTTCTTGGACAATTAACAACTGAAAACAATCTGTACATGAAATTGTTCATCCAACAAAATAGTTCATCTAATAAGCCTGCTATTCATTCACCCTACAGGTCAACTGACACCTTTCAATTCAGAAGCATACTTTCACTGGGTGAGTGCACTGCATGAAAGCGCCTTCAAAGACACGTTCATCTGCTGAAGAGGGGAATGTAGATGGGATTCAGCTAAACGTGTTATTTGGCACAAGACATTTCTAACAAAATACATGTGCAGTTAGGTAAACCGCTGTCACCTATCAACAAAGAAAATGTGTGTAATGTATGGTTTAAAGAGGTCATGTGACCTCTGTGTTTGTCAGAAAGATACAACCATGGGCTTAAATGAAAGGTTAGAAGGAAGGTGTAACCCCTTTACAATGATACAAAACAATCATATATATATAATATTAACAAATAGGAAATTGATAGCCATTTCTAACTTTGGGCGATTAATCAATAATTATGACTAAACGGTAACTTTTACAGCTGGGCAACCGGCAGAAATGGATTCAGCACTAAAAAATCATATAGAAACAATTCGTAAAGTGCTTTTCCTCAAAAATGCCTCCCATGTTGTTTTCTACGGGGCTTTTTCAATTTTCGGTCCTGACTAACAGCATACAGAAGAGCTGGCTTCACCAGTAGAGGTAACATCAAACAGAAGTTTAGGATTGGTGCAGTGTTCAGGAACATCAAATCATAACGACAAATAGGAAAAAACTCACAAAACACAACAGTAAATAACACAATACAACTCACAAAACGGAAATGACAATTTGCTGCTATGTTTTGACTTCTTGTTTTCCTATTTGAAGTTGTATTTCAGTGCGACAGTTATGGCGCAGCAACATTTCACGCAGCTCCTGGTGCATGTTTGATGGCTCGTGTGTTGGTAGTGACATTAAGTCAAGAAAGTTCACAAATTAAAAAAACATCGTTAGTTTCGTGACGCAAAGACCAGATGTGACCTGGATCATAAGCATGGACAAACCCACTTTCACTGCCTGAGAATGTGTCTGGTAATAAAAAACAGCGCAGTCTGCAAACATACTACAGTAGTTCCTGTTATATAACCATGTCAACGTGTGACCTCCTATGTAGGATTTCGCAATAGAAGTTTGTCTGGACTTTAGTACTTTTTCATGTTTTTACCTTCACCTGTCCTGTCCTCGGTGCTATCAGCTGCTCTTTAACAAACCAGCAGCACCTCATTCCATTAGCAGGCAATCAGAATATTTTATGTGTGGACTTTGAACTTTAGCTTTGAACTTGCTTGTTTTCCAAGTTAAAGCAAACACCCAAAAGTAACACATGAGAACAGCAGCCGTGAATATTAACTCCTCACAGGCAGGTTTATCAAAGTTTCACAGCACACAGCTCACACACCTGTTGAACAAGTAGCTGGCCATCGTCCAGTGTAACGTCAAAGCCATTGTGATTATCGTGGCTAAGTAATATACCTTGTTATAGTGGATCTCGGGCTGGGTGCTGGGTGCTGGGATGGCAGCAGCAG
This sequence comes from Scomber japonicus, assembly GCF_027409825.1. NCBI lineage: Eukaryota > Metazoa > Chordata > Actinopteri > Scombriformes > Scombridae > Scomber > Scomber japonicus. The sequence goes on along the minus strand of NC_070587.1, from coordinate 28,487,012 downwards.
AGTAGTGACACACTGACAGTCTGTTCAGTGTGGGAAGACTGCGAGAAAGCACGATCCGCAGCATGGTGTTCCTCTGGTGATGGACGAAGCAGACGACTCAACCCAATGCGAAACTGTCACAGCAAGCTGTAGCACTTCAGTAATAGCTGCTTCTTCTTCTTCTTGTATGATGTTGGCAGTGTGGACGCTAATAGGCGTATTACTGCCCCCCGCTGGGCAAAATTGACCTGACACAATCATATTTCATGTTTTCATGGGCTCTATAACCCTGCATCATGTAGGAAAGTTAAGCGCTTCTGTGATAATTTTAGCCAAAGAAAGACTGACAAAATAACAAGACTCCTAGGTCTGATCATTTCTAATAAAACGTTTTTCATCAATAACTGTTCATCACTGAGGAGACCATGGATCTGGTTTTCTCTGGTCTCACAGTTGTTGGACACACTCTAAGTTGTGGTCTCCTATTGAGAACTGCTTCAATTATTATTATTATTATTATTTTATTATTATTATTATTGCTTTCAATTATTAAAAGGAAATATGTCAAATGGTTTGGGCTTTGGTTCTTCAATTACAAATGTTTTTGCTTGCCTAGATTTTTCTCATTACTTTCCAAATGGGAAGAAATACAGCCAGCCTTACTTTTGTTCAAATGTGCAGTGAGACAAGTATTTGTGATGGTAATATGGAGCTAAATAGAACTAGTACTAATCTTACAGTATTTATGGACAGGTTTAGCCAATCAAACAAACAAAAACACAAATCTCTTTTTATGGAATGCTGGTTTCAAAATATTGTTGTGTTGGTTCATCAGTTATTTAATAGGGATGGTCTTCTCTTCACTTATGTAGGATTTCTGTCAAAAAAATAATACAAGTTCTTGGTGCAATATCCTCTGGTGTCTATGCTGTTTAAATCTTAACAGGGGTTAATGGCCCCTGTTATCTCCAACATACATCCCCACAGGCAAACCTTTCTAGTTACTCCGGTAACAACAGATCTATAAGAGCTCTGTCTACAACAATAAAATGCAGCAATATTCTTATACTTCTACAGCAATGTTAATGTAGCAGTAATAATAAAAACTTTGCATTTAATAGCAAATCACTGACAGGGACACCTGCTCTGTAGAATTGAGTACTTTTATTTTCCTCCCCTCAATTAATTTTGCTGATAACACGTATATACTTAATTAATTATTAATGAATTATATTAAATGCAGCACCGATGCTTATAGTCAAGTATTTTCAGTGTGGTATCACTATTTTTACTTAAGTTAGGATCTGAGTAGGGAGAACAGAGTTAGTTATCACATTCATTAGATCTCAGTTCATAGAGGGCACTGTTAAAAAGTGTTTTCTGAATTAGGGTGAGATGTTACTTCCAAGGTCATTGGAAGATGGTGATGGTCCATATCTTTTAAAGAAAGAATCAGTTTAAGGAGAGTAAGCCCACTTCATTCCTGACACATTCCAACTTTCATTATACATTAAAAGGGAATCTATTCTGGAAACAGTTTATGAGGAATTCAAAAGGAGTAAAAAGTGTGATTACTAACACTGTTCTCCCCTACTTCTTCCATCACTGACTATCAATGTGTGACAGGATTGGTTTGAAAGCACTCGTAGTTCTATTTCAGGTACCTTTTTCATGCTGTTGCATTTGTTGTCCACTAGGTGGCTATGTCCAATAAATAAAATGCATTTTATTTATTGGCTAATGTAATAGAAACAATAGCTCTTATATACAGTCTAAAACACCTTTATGGTTATTCTTCAACCTCCCTGTTCAGTTTCATTTTGTCTTCATTCACTAAGTGATTATGATTACTGCTGTTTTAATCAATCAACATTAAATTGAGGGATTGGGAGCCTGTTAGTGCAATGCAAAATGAAAAGAGTAAAAGATGCAAGTTATGAAAAGGTATTCTTGCTCACAGCTCTTTGCTTCATATTGAACAAATTGAGTGAAAGAACAATGATTACATACTGTCACTCAAATCACCACAACATAAAAACTGAAAATATTATAGCATGTTGACTGCCATAGCGTTAGGCTCTAAAATTAGCTTTACATTAGCACCAACCTGAAACAGCGTTTGGCAGATCAAAAGCCCACCCCCCGCGCCGCGTATGACAAAAAACATCATAGATAATATGTCGTCACTGTGAATAAACCCCATGAGATAAACTACAAAGAAAGATTCATAGATACTACCCTGCCAAACATTATTTGTTAAAATTTAAGAAAGATTTATGCGTGAACTGTTTGCCTGAAACTGTGACGCACCTGTTCTGTTACTGTCACTCCACTGCCACCCTCTGGAAAGAAGTAATACGTTATGTCACATTGAAGATTGATTCAGATTTTTCTTTGGACTGGAACAATGTACTTTTTGGTGTCCATGATGTCAAAAGTAAAATATGATGTCATAAATCTAATAATAATACTAGGGAAATATCATATATACAAAGCTAAATTTAGTCACTCAAAGCCCTGTTTTTTGGCATTTCAAAGAGAAACTGAACAATACATCCATAAGAAAGCTGTCAAAACATATAATGTGTGCTCTTTATTTACTGTATTTATTTGAATAACCCCCTGGCTTCTGTTCATTGCTTTGTAATGTACATTAATAACTGCTTTTGTACTTAATTATTATTGTCAATAAAATGTTATTGATGGAAAAAAAACTACAAATAAACGAGTTTAGCAGATCTACTGTTCCACCTCCAGCCAGTAGGTGGGGGTAACGTTGTCTTGCCAACAAAGAAGACGGAAACACGCTAAAAGAAGACTCCTGAATAATGAAATGCGTCGATTTCCCACACAGTAGCTAGTCACTTATCATTTACTATTAAATCATGCTTATTCTGAATATTTAAGAGGTTAATCAGAAGTCGCGTAGAAATAATACATGAATTTTAAAGCTTCAGCGTACGTTAGGGTACAGTAGAGTAAGGTTAATTCTTAACTTCGAGCTAGCTAGTTTGTGATGTGCCAGCTAGCTCTATTTACCGAGCCTAGCGTGTGAAGTTACCGTAATAATAAAAAGCCAACGATTCATATAGATTTAAAAAATACATATTAAGGTAAGTGTCGTAATTGATAAAATGTTGTTGTGGTCATACAACTAGCGTAGATGAAGAAACGTTATATTTTACAGTGCATTAAAAATTCCACAGCCCCACCAATCATTATTAAATGTTCTTTTCTTACAAGTAAGACAAAAGAGGAAACAAGCAGTGTTTAAAACACTACGGCTACGGTAAAGCACGAATGCACCTTTGTGTGGCATGTCGAAGTGTGTTCAGTGCGACGTCTTATTTGTGTCGTTGGTAAACAAAGTTAGACAAATGACAGAAAGTTATATTTTGTCAGACATGTTTTAAGCTGTGATTTTTGTTTTTAAACATTTACAAAAACGTTAAGGATGAGGACTAACTGGTTGTCTTGGTAAATGAACGCCAGAGGCCTGTACTACGAAGCTGGATTTTCTCTTATCGAGGTAACTTCAGGGTTAACCCTGGGTTTTCCGTCCTACGACGCTGGTTCACTTCTTACCGGGGTAAATCACCATGGTAACTTATGCTGAACGGCTAACCTGCTCCAGAGCAGGTTATGTTCTGGATAAGAGATCAATGATTATAAAAGCACCACCTCCTGACCAATCAGTTATCTTAGAAAATGGCCTGCCCATTCTTATAGAAGATCCTGTCAACATTAGTGCGCGGATCATGAGAGGAACGCTTAGGAGAGCAAGAGTTTTTAGGGAGATGCAATCCTTTAGATGTCCCCGATGACATCCTATACGAAAAGTACAGATTTTCAAGCGACATTAAGTTAGTTTAATATTCAAACCAACTGTATAACATACAGACTATGCACTCATGTGCAACAAGGCTTATTTTTCAAATATATCTTTTTGTCAATGTTTTACATATACAATAAATAACCTTACCACCACTCCAGTTTCAGAACTTGTGTCAGGAAACCTGACAAAAAGTCTCAATAAGAACATCTTGAGAGTAATCGATGCAAAAGTGCAGAAAAGCAGAATTTTATTCATATTTTTTAATTGTAAAAATTGACAAATATATATTTAAAAAAGAATCATTGTGGCACATGAGGGATATTAGTCTGTATGTTATACAGTTGGTTTGACATCATTCACTCAAATAGTTGAAGCGCATACTAGGTTTGTATTCTGAATGTCAAATGAATGTTGAATATTAAACTAACTTAATGTCTGCAATTTTCTGCCAGCATTCCTTCCTGGCTTTTGCTGCAGCAACAGAGTTGCTTTTGGCCTGGATGATGTGTTTGAATTCTTCATATTGTTGAAGAATAATTGTCTGCTCCTCCATGGTAAAGTAGTCTGCTCTGCAGGGTTTCTCCATGTTTGTGATTGGTCAGACGCTGCAAACACCACCCCTTTACCCTTTATCTGGGTAAGTCAACCCAGGTAACGGAGAGATATCCCGGGTATGTTAATCCAGCTTCGTAGTACCGGCTCTCTATTTATGGGGACCGCACCGCTGCTTTTCAGCATTGGTAACCATCCTAAGGGCCAGAAATCCCAATGCAATGTATATCATCTCAAGGCTAAATGCTATAAAGTACGAAATTGAAATGTATAATATGTGTCACAATATGCAGTTGTTCTTTTGTGTCATTGTTTGGCTGGGTTTTGATCAATGTTGTTGTTGTTGTTGTTGTTGCACAGCATGGCTCTCAAGTCAGGAGAGGAGCGCTTGAAAGAGATGGAGGCTGAGATGGCTCTGTGAGTACAACTGATTTAAAAGCTTGTTTAACCCAAACCTGAAGAGAAAGTTCCTACCTAGCTGTGCACATAGTTTGCCATTAAGAAACAGTCTCTATGAAAACTATGGGTGTATTACATAATACCAACCAACTGTTTTTCTTTAGAAAAGTTCAACACTAAGTTAATTGGCATCAATTTTGATAATAGAGTTTAGGGTGTTTCAGTGTACCACTGCAACATTTTCTGCAGTTGGTCTGAGTTCAGACTGGGTGTATTCACTGCTGACCCTATACAGCCCTCTTTTGTTCTTGTTTGTCTCTTAACTTCTGGTTGCTGTTGCTGGCTCAGTCCTGATTGGTTCACACAGTCTGCATTATACAGTATTGATTAAATTTAGGAACAACTTGGCAGAGATCATGTTACATGGCACCACTACATCCACCACAGATATCAGATTTTAAAAAGAGCATATGTGACGTAATGTTAGATGCAGAACTTACTAGCTTTCAGCCTGCACAGTGCAGCGGTTAGCACTGTTTCCTCACAGCAATAGGGTTCTGGGTTTGAAGTGGAGTTTGCATGTTCTCTCAGCACTGTGAAAGAAGCAACAGAATGAATTTAGAGGTATACGGGGCATTCTATGTGCTCAGATAAATGCATCAAAATGTATAGAGGTAGCAGATAACGTTATCACATATTACTGTGATACTGATTAAAATAGCTGGATTGGGTATTGGTGACCATTGACCAATCCTTTTGTCAGACGCCATTATTTTGATAAATAACTTATTTTTTTTACATTTTGTTTTACAATGTTAGTGAAGGAATGTTTAAGTCAAGCCTGACTGTGCCTTACACATAAAACAGTTATTCCAGTCTCTCTCTCTATCTTCTACAATCCAAAGCCCATTAATATTGGGAATGAAAAAGTTGGATGAGTGCATCCATAAAAACTCATTGGAGCACTGAACAAGCAGCCAAAGCAACCAAAGAGTTTTTTAGAGGTGGACTATTCTTGATAAGTCTCATCAGTCACCTGATCTCAATCCCATTGAGCTTCATTCCACTTGCTGAAGATCAGATTAAAAGCAGAGAAACCCCACAAAAGCTAGAGCTGAATGTGTCTGCAGAAAAACAAAGTAGCATGCGAATGAATGCATTATGGAGCATGCACCATGTTCTTCATGTGACAGCTCTTTATATTGTTATCATATTTTCCTTCGTCAGTTATGGCCGGTCAGGTGGGAATCCCTCCTGATGATGTGTTTCTCCGGGGGAATCCCGAACCCCAGCCTAAAATAATGTTCATTTATCTGAGGCACTAATTTCAACTTTTCCTTGATACATGACTGCTGGTTAGTGTTAAACTACTAAGGATTTTTTTTATTATTCTGTATTGCGCTCATGCCTTGATGATGTCATCCAGTCTAAAAATATGAGAAATGAAGTGTAATCCCCCCAGCCCCCCAGAAAAGAACAACATAAACCACACCAAACCAAAACACATTCCTAAGTCTGGAGTAAACACAAAGATAAAAGACAAAAATCAAAGTCTAGCCTCTTACTTGTATCTGAAATAAGTCAGTAGGTAATGTGAGATGTGTCTTACTTCACCATCACAGAAGTATTGTTCAGATTTTCAGTCCTTTTTTGTTTTCTCTTTGTTTTATTTGTTTTATGCATATTTGAAACAGTTTTCTCCAGGGTGGCTAAAAAAAGCACAGAGGAGAATCAACTGGTAAAGGAAACTGTGCATGTTCCCACCCCAAGTATAAATGTACATCTGACTCTACACCTTTTGCTCTTGTTGTAGTTTTGAGCAGGAGGTTCTTGGTGGTCCAGTAGCGGTATCAGGAAGCCCTCCTCTCATGGAAGCAGTACCTGTGGCTCTGGCTGTCCCTGCTATCCCAACGCTTCCAGTGGTGCGACCAATTATAGGCACCAACACCTACAGACAGGTTTGTACCATTGTAGTATATTTAATATACGCTGCCCTCTGTAGAGTCATGATTGCAATAAAACAAATGTGTTGTTTGTCTTAATGGCTTAGAATCTATTTATTAGTACAAATACAACAAATACAAAATGTAGCCACTGACAGAGGAAGGGAGGTGTTTTTCCACTCTTTATGTCCATTATCCACTCATCCTCTATTTCTCTTGCTCTTTGTGTCATCTCTTTTTTTTCATGTTGCTTCTTTTCTTCTCTTTTAGGTCCAGCAAACATTGGAAGCCAGGGCTGCTAGTTTTGTTGGTCCTCCACCTCCAGCCTTTGTAGGACCAGGTGAACATAAACTCTCATATGCATACTGACATAATATGCTGTCCTATGTAATAAATACTCTGTTATCATTTAAAGTTAGGTGTCTAATGATACTGTCAAACTATGAGGTGGTGGTATTATTATTATAGTAACCATAGTAACCATGTTCTTCTTCTCATGGGCATCTTTAGTCTGATTGTTGGCTTATGTGATTGGCAGCACAGCATGATGTCAGGTCTTTTGCTGGATGATTGCTTTGGTTTATTGCTGAGTCAGATGTGTTTTCCATTTCTGCAGTATAAACACATTTGCCCATGCAAATATACAAATGGATATTGGAATGGAAATTGAATCTAATATTTTTCATGTATGTTATTTTGATGGACAATATATTAGAAACACTTTTGCCTATGTTCTCATCAGCTGTTTGTGTGTGTGATGTGTGTTTTTGGTGGCATACAATTCCTACTTTTGCAGTATGAATAGGAAGCCCACCAGACAGTAACATTATATCTTTTAGATATCTCACAGGTCACCACGGCAAAACAGCTGATTATTAATTATCTTAAAGATATTCAGCATGTGGTGCAACCTGTGCTAATGATACACCAGCAGTAGTTGTGGGAGAAATGCAAAAAATACATCACTTTGATTTACTTATGGTTAACAGGTTAACATGACAATTTGTGTTAATCTGTAAATGTGAAATGTTCCTTTATAATATAATAATGGAACAGCAGTGTATTCCCAACTTAACCAGGCCATAGTATTTTGAGACAGATGCCACATCTGGCGAGAAGTGAGTTGTGAACATTTTTGACAAATGTTTTACTGTGATCTTAATGCGCACACCAGGGATTAAAGTTTTCCGGCCCCGTGCCGGAATTCCGCCGTGCGGCGCTTGACTGCGGGCGCGTCAAAACAAAATAAATAAAATAATATATTTTTTAAATGTGAAAGAGAGTATAATCGTTCGTCTGCCAATGATATGAGAGAAGCACAACTCTCCCGCTCTGAAACTAACATTATTATCCAATCAGAGGTGAAATAAGGTGGGTCTTGAGGAAACGTGCCTCCACCAAGTTACGTATGAAGCCTAATCGCCAGAGTAGAGAGAGGGACGTTGCATGGAGTGGAAAGATGGCTCAGTTCATGACTCCAGGGGAAAATGCCCTGATAATCGACCAAGGGTTGAAAAATAAATGGCGTTGGGCATGGCTAGATGAGCTAGGGAAGCACGGCTAGATGAGCTAGGGAAGCACGGCTAGATGAGCTAGGGAAGGACGGCAAGCCGTTTAGTAGTTGGTGCAAAAAGATGAGAGAGCCAGGTGCCTGTTTCTGCACGCTGTGCTCCAGAAAGATTAAACGCATCCAGTGGCAACATTTTTTTTAAAGAAAGTTCAAAGTTGTTGAAATGGTGAAACCGTTTTAAATCTATCTGATTTAACTACCGTAAATTCCGGACTATAAGCTGTACAATGACAGAACGAGGTAGATTACTCCAGTAAAAGTAAGACTTAGTTTAATGACTCAGAAGTCGTCAAATGACTTACTTTAATGAATTTCGTTAGTTTATATAATGCAGATTAGTAAAATATGACTTTTATGAGGGTCACAGTCACAGACAATAAACTTACCATTTGATAATTGTGGTAGCAGCGGTGCAGCAGATGTAATGAAGTCCACGCAGCACGCTGGATGTAAACTAATATTAAGCCTATATCCTATTCATTATAATGTCCATGGGCATAGATTGAGTTCTTTTGTCTTAATAATGACAACATAATACACAATAAATGGTCGGATTGGGAACCCATATGCATAATGTCTCCACGTTGCATTTAGTGTTGCTTGAAATGACCAGGGCTCAGCTAATGTTGCCTTTTAAAACATCGTAGATTTCCCGGGATTCCCGGGAAAACTGCCTCCCTCAAGCAGGGTACACTTGCACTCACACTAGCCAAATAATCCGGACTGTAGGGGGCAAACGTGCTTGGGCATGGTATGATTGCCTAGTGCGCGCTAAATGTCTGTAGTCAGAGGGGGGGGGGGGGGGCCAACCCTCGCTAATATCTCATGTTACAACGTGGGACACCTGCGGCTTAAAATCCGGTGCGGCTTGTACAAGTACAAAATTGATTTTCTTTCTAAAATTAGAGCATGCAGCTTTTAATCAGGTGCGCTCTGTAGTCCGGAATTTACGGAAATTGTACCTGATTTGTTACTACTTCATGTAGAAGTTGATATTTTTTATGTTATTTATAGACTTGATTTTCGAACGTAGTAATTTCTTAGTATTTAATTTGCCACTATTTATTTTAAAGAAAGTTCAAATATGTTGAAACTGTTGAATTAAAACTCTTTAAAAAGAGAATCATTGTCCTTTTTTGAATACCTTAAATTAAATGGTTGCAAATAAATCTTATTCTTCAAATGCCTGCCTTCCAATTTCACATATCCTTATAACATGTCACCTTGTGATTGTAGGCCATTTTGTAACCTGTCAAAGACAAAGATTAGCAGCGAAACTTGATATCAAAAGAAATCCTAAATGCTACATGTAGCATATTGTAGTGTGTTGGACTACTATTGCCACCTATTGGCCTTTCTTGGTGTTGCAGTTTAGTCAAACCTTAGTCTGCAATCATTTTGACCTTGCGAATGTGTACACGCCACAGATTACCACCAACATCAAAAACTAGGCCTGTGTCGTGTGCAAACACTCCAAAAAGTAAACCGGTTTCCAATCGATCAACCAACGTAGTGGCGTGTAGAGTCAAGTGCACAAGTCTAAAAAAGTTCAGGCTCGGGATTTTTTTTTGCTTTAATCCCTGGCACACACGCACACACGCACCCACACACCCACACACCCCTTCTTTACCCTTAAGATATTTCATTTACACTTACTGTGTGACTATGTTTTTCCCCAGTCCCTCCATTACGTCCTCCTCCTCCTCCCATGATGAGACCAGCATTCGTCCCCCATATCCTTCAGAGACCCGGTAAGGTTAACACTAGACAGAAGTGTAGTAATAATAATAGTAGTTTATTTAGTTATAGTTATATAAGCTAATTGTGTAGCTATGCAAGCTACAAAGTTAGATATGTAAGAATCTATGTCACTGTAATGAAAGATTAGAGCAGTTAAGAGAAGAGACAGTGTTAGCTTGTGTGATGCTCAGTAGAAACAGCTGTGCTAGAGCTGAGAAGCCAGTATACAGCTTGTTCATGCACAATGCACATTTTAATGTCAACAATACTGAATGGATTTTCAGTTACTGATAATCAGCAATACTTAGAGTAGTCCCAGCCTTATATGGAACTAATACTTTCATGAAAATTGACTTTTTGTGTTTATGACATGACTGAATGTGTAAGATGAAAAGATCTGCTCTCCCTGCTTGAATCTCTGCCTTCATTCACAAAATACAGTACATGCATTGTATATGTCTGAATACCCTTACTCTATTTACACTGTGTTGATCCAAGGCGGTGGTCCAAGGCTACAGATAATGCGTGGTCCTCCAATAGCACCTCCTCTGCCACGGCCTCCTCCACCTCCTCCCATGATGCTCCCTCCTTCACTGCATGGCCAACCACCTCAGGGTGCTTCTCAGCCTATCCAGCACATGACTGCTGTACCTCAGGTCAGAGTCAAGGAAGCACACCATGTTGGCACAACATTCACCCAGAGGTGGTGAGCCACTGTACTGATTTTTCACCATGTCAGACTGTGTAAACAATATTGGTTTGTGTCATGATGATGATGTCAGCAATGACTGTTTCTATAAACAGAAATGATATTTGGGTAAACCTAATAACTCTTTGGTGCCAACACCATGACTACTTATTTTCCATACTAGTTATCTTATGACCTAGCTTGTTCAGTACTTGTCTCTGTGGGTTTGTGTGTCTCACTCAGGTCAGTGATATGGTCTCAATGGTGTCAGCCCCACCCACAAGACAAGGACCCCCGCCTCCTGTGAAACCGACACCATCAATCATCCAGGCAGCACCAACAGTGTACTCTGCTCCGCCTGCCCCTGCTGGACATAAAAGAAATGATGTCAGAGCTCAGAGACAAGCACGAATGGTATTTGCATTCTCATTGAAATCATACAGAATACATGACCGATAGTATTCCGGCACTGTGGTGGATCTCCAGCGTAAAAAGTGTTTTCATAGCACGAGTCAGACCCTAGTCATAAAGCAGCTGTCCTGCCATTCAACATTCACTTTTCTGAAGTAAACTATAATTGTTAGTTTTCTATTTTTAGATATTTGTAGATTTCTTGTCATTTACTTAACTTTTAGTTGTTTTGAAGGAACAACGTTAGGATTACAGTATTATCTACAGTTCACTGTAACTGTTTCAAAACTGTATTTAAATAAATAAGTGGTGCATATTTTGCACTTATGTTTAAAAAGGGTAATCAGTGTCCTTGTTCATGCCCTTAAGTCAGTGGTTAGGCTACTAATCAAATCTTTTTCTACTTTATAGTACTATTGCCACCTGCTTTTTATTTAATTTTGTATTAGTTCATTTGTCAGGGACATTGCATATTAATAAACATATCTGTAAACATGTTGTCCTTGGCCAGGTGTGAGTTGGCAGCCTATAATCAAGAAACACCTTTATTTGTATTGCTGTGGTATAATCTGTAGTCAGAGTATGCTAAGAGCAATGTAACAATATGGCACATAAGTTCTATGTGTTATGTGTTAAAAGGGTGCTGCATACATAGCACCCCCCACCCCTCCCCAACTCCTGGGGCACCAAAAAAAGTTCAGGCTCAGGATTTTATCCCACTATCAGCCCTGAAAATAATAATAAGTATTGTGTGCTGGCTGTGCTCCTGTCTGTCTGTTCTGGTAATTAAGACCTGAGTAGGAAAGTGCCAGGGCCCAATGGTCCATCACATGTTTACAGGGTTTCCAGTGTGTTCTCCTGCACATAGGATCTAATATTATACCCATTCCCACAGTGTCCTAACAATTCAGAGCCAGACACCTGATTATAGCTGCTGTTCCCTCCAACACATGCCAGGGCCTTTTCTTCCCTGCTTGCAACTTTAATAGAATATTTTGCCTGTTGATCTGTATGTTGTGTTGCTAGGACACATGTGTGTTTTAACACTAGTGACAGCATCACTGTATGAACAGACAGGACTGCTTTATGTTGTAGCATCTTTGTTAAAGTGATGTGCTTTAGAAGAGAACACTACAGGACTGTGGTGGTGGGGAATGTTAAGCCAGTGTGTGTTATGAATGTATAGCATGTATGCTTTAACATGGTGCTGTTGAAGCATTATGGTCTCAATGTGTTTGATGTGGATCTTTTCAGGAGGAGCTGGCAGCGCGGGTTGCAGAGCAGCAGGCAGCAGTGATGGCAGCAGGTCTACTGGACAAGAAGGAGAGTGAAGACAGCAGTGCTATCATTGGGCCCAGTATGCCTGAGCATGAGCCCCCCCACACTGAGGTACATTTAAAACACATTCAGACACACTTCTGCTTGAAAGTTTGTGAACCCTTTAGAATTTTCTGCACTTCTGCATGAACTGCCTGCTTCAGGTCATTCATAGCATTTGTGTAGAATTACAGTCAGGACTTTGACTTGGCCACTTCTAAAAAGGGTCGTTCTCTTGCTGCATGACCCACTTTCTGTGGAGGTTCAGGTCATAGACAGATACCTACTCTGTTGGTATAACTCTGAACTCATAGTTCCATCAATGATGGCAAGCAAAGCAGGCCCAAACCATGATAGGTCACCACCATGTTTTGCAGATGGGATGAAGTTCATATGTTTGGATGCAGTGTTTGCTGCAAAACAAAAACAAAAATGCTTCTCATTCAAGCCAACAAGTTTTATTTTGATCACATCCACCCACTGAACATTTTTCCAGTCGCCCTTTGGCTTATCTATGTGCTCTTGAACAAACCATACATGACAGCAGTGTTGTTTTTGGAGAGAAGTGGCTTTTTTCCTTGCAACTCTGCAGTGCACACCATTGATGTTAAATGTTCTCCTGATGGTGGAAATGATTGCAAGCAAGGCCTTTAGTTTACTAGATGTTACCATGGAGTCCCTTGTTGCCTCCCAGACTATCACACGACTGGTCTTGGTGTGATCTTTGTTATTGGACCACTCCAGCATAGGGAAACAATGGTGTGAGAGTCCACTGTTGGAGTCCAAACTCTTAAGAATTGTTTTTGTAACCCTTTCCAGCCTGGTGAGCATTAACAAGTCTTCCTCTTAGGTCCTCAGAGATCTCCTATTTGTGCATAAATATGACCTAAAATGTGATCAGATTTCCATTCAAGTCTTAAAACTAAAAACAAGTCAGGTGTTTGAATCAGTGGGATGACACTCGAGTCTAAGTCTCAGAGTCATCCCACTGATTCAAACACCTGACTAGTTTTTGTCTCATTTGATGGATGGAAATCTGATCACATTTTAGGTCATATTTATGCACAAATAGGAAATTCACAAACTTTTAATCAGCACTGTATGGTGACGCACTGCTACAATACCTAGCAAATGTTCTGTTGTAGTTATATATTGTGTTGAATTGCCAGTTGTTGCTGAATTAGAAACTTGACGCACTGTAACCAAATGAGCAAGTTTCAATGCACTGAAAATCCATTTAATGATTTTTCTATGAACAATGTCTTTTTCTTTTCAGCACACTAATATTATTATTATTATTACTTTTTACCTTCAAGTAATAATTATGTGTGTGCGTGTGTGTGCGTGTGCGTGTGCGTGTGCGTGCGCGTGTGTGTGTGTGTGTGTGTGTGCGCGCGTGCGTGCGTGCGTGCCAGACTGTGGAAAGTGCTACAGAGGACAAAAAGAAAGCCAAGGTGGAGAAAGTAAAGAAGTGTATCCGTACTGCAGCAGGGACCAGCTGGGAAGATGCCAGTCTGTTGGAGTGGGAATCAGGTACAAACTGCTTGTAGAAGAGAGAATGTTAAATGTATTTGTGCAGTATTCCCTCAAAAGCTTCATCTCCAGCCCTTTGTGTGGTCAGTAGGGCGAGCTGCTTGCTGGGGAATTATGTCAGTGTCACATAATAATGATGAGATTGTCTGCTACATGGCAAGTCCTATGCTAAGTAAAGCATGTCTTTCTGTCTGTCAGATGTCTGACATGTTGACATTTTTCCATCCTTAATGGCTTTTTAAGCTCACATCCACCTGGCTATATCGTCAGCTACTATGAGGTTGAATGCAGCTAACTTCTTGATTGATGTGATTGATGTTTCATGTATATTAGCATTAAAGAAAATGAATTTGTGGTCATCTTTATACGTTGTTTCCTAAATGTGAAAAGGTGTCAGATCTATTATGTGCTGGCGGAGTACATTACTTAGAAAATATTTAATTATAAATCATATGCATCTGTTAAACCATACATGATTATTTATTTTTTGTTTTTATTTTTAAATACCACACCCTCATCAGGCTTAAATTCATGCATGCAAAATGAATTAATGGGTGCTAGCTAAAGGTAATGTCCGCTATGTGGAAGTGTAAATGTAATGCTGGTATCTGATATCTTGTATACTGGTATTACTGACACAACCTTTAACATCCTGCTTGGATGTTGCTCTAGTTGTAGCAGTGATTAGACAAACCCCTGGCTGTAGCAGGTGATCCAGTCTTACTATGATGTACTAGTTTAGGAAGCTTAGGACCTGGGATAGGTTGCAGGTTGTGCAGGGATCATCCCCAGACTGTTCTGGGAGGACTGTAAAGGCTACAGCGCTGGAGCTGATGAACTGGTGTTGGTTGATATGTTGGTGCTGGAGAAAAGTGATATGTTGGCTGGATTGGTGTACTATAATTAGGGTGATAAATTGGTTAACTTACTATCATTGGAGTGGACTGATGTCCTAGATATGGTGCTTCACTTTGGGATCAACTTACTGAGATCCTGGCTGAAGTAATGTAATATTTACTGGGTAAGTTGGATTAATGCTGTCACTTTTTACAAAAATCAAGTTCTAATGAATTGCAACCCAAATACTCTGATGCAAAGAATGCTTGCATTCAATACTACTTAATGTGTAATAGCATAAACAAAGTTAGGTGTCCTAAATGAATTGCTTATTGCATCTTATTGACTACAAACACAAGTCTGGATCAGACACATGCTATGTAACAGCAACGTCCATGGTTTGATCCTGTCTCCTTCTAGTCTCTCTCTTCCCCTTGTTTCCTGTCCACTGTCTTGCAGGAGTCTTCACATAGACTTACATCTCATGGATGACGTCCTCTTTAAAGTGAGACTTTAAAGTGTTTTCATTTTTGGTGATTTGTTGATTTTTTTGTAGCTCAATATAAAGGATGTAAAAGAGTAGATGTTTAAAATAGAAAAGGATGAGAAATGGTGGAAGAACTACCATGTTTGACAGCATTGAGTTTCCTGACTATGGAGAGATGGAGAGTTTTGCAGAATTCTATCTTTTGCTTTAGTTGATCAATTATTTTCTGCCAGTTAACTGTGGAAGGTCTTCTGCTTTTTTGCCTGTGGAAAATAGTTTATGAATATTTGTAGAAATGGGCATGAACTCACTCTTTTCACAGTTAATTACAAATTGTGAGAATGAGCTGAAACTATTAATCCACCCTGCCTGCCTGTCTTCCAGCAAGAAGCCATCTGATGGAGACCTTCCAAAATGTGCTCCAATTAGTGTTAGTCTGGATAGGACCTTATCAGTGACTCTCACCTGAACTTCCTACACACTGGCAGGTTTAGTGTGTGTGTAGAACCCAGAGCAGTGCAGCACCCAGCACCCTAACCCTAACCCTAACCCTAACCCACAGTCTACAGTGTACATGCTAGAGTTCATCTTCTCAAGAGGCAGCTGTCATAATTAGCTGTAATTAGCAGTGAACTCCAGCAGTAACAAATAAGACCAGCTGATGAACACAATGCAGCATTAAACAACTTAAACCAACTGAACAAACTCACTGCTCAGACTGTCTCACCACAACAACCCTGCAGTCACTGTGTGTTGGATAGTGATGTCTGTCTCAGAGCTAACATGATGTTAAGAGCAGAGCAGAGCACTCCACCTCCTGCTCCACTCCTCTGTGGTGCCTCTGCTGAATGCTTCTGAACAGTAAGGCAGATAGGTCAAGCTCATACTGTGCTTTAAGAATGCCCTCTACTGGATCACAAGGTGAACTACTGCAAATACTTTGATGTGTTTATAAAGAGTGAATTCAAACAGCTCTTTACAGTAAGAATGTTGAATATGGATGATAACTTGAGGGTGCAGTTTGGGTGTACATTGAAGGGTCCAGGTGGTGAGAACAAGGAGGTTATTAAAAGCAGTATGAGGTTGGTAGGCTGAGCTGCTTTTCCTTCAGTCTGTGCTCCAACTCATCTCAACCCATTTCTTTTGGGTTTAGGTCAGGTGATTATGGAGGAACATCACTGCATCGCTCCTTTACATAGCCTGGAGGTGCGTTTTGGTTGGTTGCCCTGTTGAAAAACAAATAATGGTCCCATGAAGCACAGAGGAGGTGGGATGAAGTATGACTGCAGTCTTCCTGGAATTCTGAACAAATGTCCCACATCATAGCTGCTCTATGCTTCATGGTGGGAACCACACATGTAGATACCATCTGTTCACCTTCTCTGCATCTCATCATGGCATGGAAGTTGGAACCAATAATGTCTCATTTTGACTAATAAGACCAAAGTGGTCTGATGTCTATTCCTTGTGTTTCTTGGCCCAAGCAATTATATTCATCTGATTGATCTCCAGCAGTAGTTTGACCATGAAGGCCTGATTCACACAGTTGAGATGCTCTGGGAAGCATTGATTGATATGCTGTTAAAAGGTGATTTCTGAGGCTGGTAACTCTACTGAAGTTCTCCTTTTCAGCAGGCGTAACTGTGGTGGTCTTCTCCTGGCGCTCCTCATCACAGATGGTTGCATTTGATGGGTTTTTATGACTACACTTGAAGAGACTTTTCAAGAGTTCTTCAGGTTTTCCAGGTTGACGGACCTTCATGTCTCATTTCTCTCTTACTTTGTTGAGTGGTTCTTGCTGTAATATATCATACTACAATAGTGGAATTGAGTTATTATTAGTGATATGAATCACTAATAACTACATTTGAGCAAAGGTAACATTAGTAGTTTTTAGAGTCTGTGCTGGGCCTGTAGTGAGCAGTGGTCTGCAGACTGTGTGTAGAGGTTTATGTGAGGGGACAGGAAAGGGGGACATGCAGTGCTTTATTGTGTTTTGCCTGCTGCAGAATGAAGGTAACATAGTCTGTATAATACTGTTTATGTATGTGTGTGTCTGTGTGTCTGTGTGTCTGTGTTGCAGACGATTTCCGTATATTCTGTGGTGATCTTGGTAATGAGGTGAATGATGACATACTGGCCAGAGCCTTCAGCAGATACCCATCTTTCCTCAAAGCCAAGGTTGGTTCAAAGTTTACATTTCTATTTGTTTTAATTTAAACAATTAATAACAATGTACACTTTAAAAATAATGGAATTAGTTTTTCTTCACTTGTTTCAAATGTGGCTCAACAACAAGAACAGACGAGATTCAAATGTTTAAACTTCACTAGACTAGAGGTGCAGTGTTGAGTGTAGGTCATCCATGTTTGAAAGCACTCATAGCTCCATGCACTTTGCAGTTAGATCAAATGGAGGAAAGGTCATGTTTATGTGTATATAGTGTGGTTGAAGCACAAGCCATTAGCGAGCGTTATTCTAGCCTTGTTTAGTCTTGATACCATGTGAACTAGCTGGTTGGAAAGTCATTTTGTTAACCTTGTGTCATGAAGTCAATAGATCTTTGAGAAAGAAAGAACATTTTTAAGCAAATGTAAGCAAATTGCAGTGTGTGTATTCTTTTCAGTTTCACTAGTGAACTACTCTCATTTCTGTTCACAACAGAAAGGTCAGTCATGTCATTTGGTCTAAAAACAATACAGTTAATACAGCTCTCATTGTTTTTTTTATTAGTTTTTTAGAGTATTTGGCTCTGCTGTTGAATCTTAACTATTCAAACTGTGTTTTTCTTCAGATAATAAGATCAAATCTTAGGTGAAATAAGTTTGGTTTTGACCAGACAAGGTTGACTGAACTGTTCAATAAAAAAGAACATGTCAACAGTTTTCATTGACTAAAACTATACTGCAATAGTTAGTTTTCTTTGACTAAGATCAGACTAAAATTACCAGACTAAAATGTGAACCAAAAGACAGGGTTGGTTAAATATGAAAAATAGCAGAAACATGAACTATCTATGGATGTCTTAAACATTAGAAAAAGGCTTCCCAACATGTTCAATGATGAGAGAGCCATGCATGTTATCTTATTGGCTAACTGTTGTGCATGGTGGACCAATGAAATCATCACATGAATTATTGTCATCAGGTGGTGAGAGACAAACGCACAGGAAAGACCAAGGGCTATGGCTTCGTTAGCTTCAAAGATCCTAATGACTATGTCAGAGCCATGAGAGAAATGAACGGTCAGTGTCTTTACACACACACACACACACACACACACACACACACACACAGAGCCTTTCCCACTGCTGCTTTTTTCTACATTTACACTGGTTGTGTTGAAGTGCTGAAGTCATTGTGATGGTGGCATTTGTTACATTATATAATAAGAAGGTAATTGATTAATTGATGTAGGAATCATATTGGTGATATCCAACTTTAGCTAAGAGCCTTTCATTGTTTTAGCTTGTAGATCTCCATTCATTCTTTGTTGTGGTATTCATGTCTTTTACATTTGATGGAAAGAAAACTGTAGATAGTAGCACAATCCTGAGACACTGATTAATAACTGAGGATTGTGTTTCCCTCTCACTCTGTGCTTGTCCAGGGAAATATGTTGGCAGTCGTCCCATCAAACTGAGGAAGAGCATGTGGAAGGACCGTAACATGGATGTTGTTCGCAAGAAGCAGAAAGAGAAGAAGAAACTGGGTCTCAGATAGTGTGTGTGTGTATATGTGTGACTGACATGCGAGAGCATGACTTATTTTGTTCTGTCCAGTCAGCAGATGTACTGAGATGGATAGGTGTTAACTTTTTTTTCCTTTCTCAAATAAAACTAACACAATTTCAACATTTTAAAATGTGTTATGCAATACACTTTTTTCATATAGAGATAAATATTGTAGCTGGAACTGAACCACTGTTGTTTTTCTGTACTGCCTCACTCAGGTCAATGTTGAGCAGCTTTTTAGCTTGTGACCTCTAACTGGTTCTTTCTTAAATCTGGCAATTGAAAACTAACACACTTTTTGTAACTTTTATTCTTAAATCTGAAAGGTCACAAACTGATAAATCGTTGGTACTGCTGTTATGTTATCCAAAATCACTGATTTACCTCAGAGGGCTTTACTATCTATAGAACAGACTCCAGATTGCAATAATGACAATAGAAAAATCAATTGATGTCTATAAATGCAGATGACCTGCATACACATCTATCAGTTAGTACTAAAACCCTCTCTGGTGTTAACCAATACGAAAACACAACACAAACAGCTTGTATAATAAGGCTTTATTTGAAGTGCAAATCACATCAGATGTACCTGAAATATGTATAAAATATCAGATGCTATGAACCAGGTGATGTATGAATATAGGCTACCTTGGAACATGGCATTATGGTAAGAGCAGAGAAACTGGTTCCTGCACAATCTGGAGCAGCTTGGCTGGCACACACTGACACTGCACATGTTAGCACAAGCTTGCATACTAGTGACACTTCTTAGATGGCAACTGGCTTTACAAAGTGCTTATTCTCATCATTCATGTACACATCCATAAACTGTTCCATGAGTGTCAATAACTTATTTCTGGAAATAAACTAAAACAAAATTCAAATGCTAAATTATGGAAATAAATTAATGTACATTGAGTCCCAAGATCACATGACTGGATGCTCATTAGGCCATCAAATGTGTGTTGACTCCAGTTCCCAACAACTCTTTCACAGCTGTCCGTCCACTAAAGATGACATCATTCACTGACACGCCATCATACGAGGACCCAATCAGAGATAGTGGAAGATTCTTCTCCTTTATGAAGCTACGCATGGACTCTGGAAGGGCGAATGATATCTTACTTAGTGTTAAATTATAACAATTACTAATTATAATAACATTTGAATAATTTCAGTTTGTGAGTGTAGTGGTTACTCACCTACTCTCCGAAAGTGTCCTTGATAATACTGAGGGATGCAATCCTGATGAGACAAAAACATCAACTAATTCATCACTATTACAACATAACAGCATTATAGTCTAGATACAGTATCAGTATGGGACTATGGGACACAAGTAAATGGTATATTGTTTGTAGCTGTTAGAAATTCTAACAATTTGACATGAATTGGTAACTGGTTTGGAGATACAGAGAGTCTTGTCATACCCTGTGTAGACAAACCCGAGCCCAGCTGGGTTCTGTGGTGACTCCCAGGTGGCACTGCACTGCGTCAGTGGCTCTGGCTAAAAGACATTCATCTGTGACTGCTTCTGGGACCCCAAACACTTCCTGGAACCAGGCTCCACCCATCATCACCTAGGAAACAAGGCCATGACCTTAAATCACAATTGCACACAATACTAGAACTGAGCCTGATGATTCAAATAAACAAGACTCTTTAAAACTGTACATACAGCATACATGCAGCAATTTGTTTTAAAGCTGTGATCATCAATACTTTTATATTCATAATGGATCATATGACTACATGTAATGTGAAAGGAGTAAACAGACAAAAGACTGGCACAAAACTCCTCTCTCATCAGCTGCGTTTTCCAAAAAGTCATCGTAGACAACCTGCTAAGCATCAAACAGCCAATTTAAAAGAGACCAGCTGGTGAGCGTTGTCAGCGTGCCCCCTTTAAGTGTTGAGATTGGATGACTTCAGAAATTGTCTAAATTTGTATTGGCCTTATTTATTTCTCAATTTTTTGATTTGTATTAATCATTTAGGATGTTATAGACATAGACTACTATAGACTACAAACATGGTCATTATTACTTTATGTATTATGATTTTTAATCCATTAAGGTTTTATATTTGAAACAATTTCCCGGAGCCTAGAAAAAAGATTGCTGTCACAATGTGAAGTCACAGGTCAGTAATGGCAGACAGAGAGGAGGCAGTGTACCATAAAGCCTTTCTAGAGAGGCTACTTGTGGTTGCTGCCTAACCAGGATTACATTCTGATACATTCTACTAAACATTCAGCCATGTCAACAGTAGAGAGGTTCATTCAAGATGATGTTTTGCAACTTCAGACCACCTGGAATGACCCTACACTTCTGTGTTATCCAGTGTAGAAGTTGTGTGTAGGCACTGTTAATATTTCAATGGTTAATGGTCCTATGGTACAATACAAAATCCAGAAATGACTTCCTGGATCATTTAGTTGCTTTTTAAACTGTCTGTCCAAACATCCACATGTGCAAAGTTAGTTAAGAAGTGAGTTCAGCATGGCTTAGATGATTTTAGCTCAAATACTTCTTCAGCATCCATACTTTTCATGGAGAAATTCCATTTGATGTAAATATCCAGAAAAGAAATGCACTTACTAACATACATATGAGCTAATACATTCAACTGAATTTTATTAACATAGCACCGAATCTCAACAAAAGTTATCTCAAGACACTTTTCACATAGAGCAGGTATAGATCTGATACAGTTCAATTACATCTGAAAAGTATTTGTATTTAAACTGATCTGTTTTGAAGGTTTGAAGGTATGAAGGTATGAAGGTTTGAAGGTATGAAGGTTTGAAGTTGAACAACTGTTTCTAGATCTAAAACATGCAGTACTGTATAAAAGAAAGACAGAGCAAGAGTATACACACCTGAGAGAGTGAGAGGGCATTGAGAAGAGTGGATGAGATAGATGGAGCAAACGACAAAGACCGTGTGTCTGTGAGTATGTGAGAGTGTGTGTGTACCGTCACTCTGGTAGTCTGTCCATTAGGTCTGTTATGCTCAGGAAAGGGAACAGAATCATAGACCACCCCAAGTAAACCCTGATCCTCAGATGATGGAACCAGATGACCAAAACCCTGACAACAAACACACAGACGCAAGAAATATGATGAATAATTATCAGAGCCACATTATAATGTGTAAGTGTTTGATCTAAGAGGTGTCACTAGTTTCTACAGCAGAGGATGTGCTTGTATTGCTTCACAGGGTTTGATTATGCCACATCTTTATGTGGAAGAGGTATTACTCACATTATGGGGACATGGTTGAGTCTGGTTAGGGTACATTTAGGTGGAGATGAATGTAACTCAATGTAATGTCCTCTGAAGTGATGAAAACACAAACCTCTGTTCCTGTATATGTGTGTGCAGGTGTAGTGTTTGACGCTCTGTAGTTCTCACCGTTACAGGCAGGATGGAACCTTCATATTCCAGATTTACCACAGCAACTGTTACCGTGGAGATGTCCTGCAGCTGCTGGATGAGAGGCTGACAGGAGAGGGGCAGGACTGAGGAGAGAGCTGAGGGTGTAATGGCAAGAACAGTTTTTTTTGTTGTTGTGTTTCTCATAAATTCTATTTGAGTTCTTTAAACATTAGCTTTTTCAGAAACCTAATAATTACATTATATTACATATAACTAGTGGTGGGCATAGATTAATTTTTTAAATGTAGATTAATCTCACTGTAATCTTGGAATTAATCTAGATTAATCTAGATCAAAATGGCTCATTTGAATTCTGCCGAAGGCATTCAGAATATGTGTGCTACCCAATAGGGTTGGTCTGATGGACACCCCGTCGTCCATTGACGATGGGGTGTCCATCGGGGATTGCATTTAACCCCTCCCCAGTTTAATATTAGTTTGCATCCAGCATGCTGCGTGGACTTCATTACATCTGCTGCACCGCTGTTACCACAATTATGAAATGGTAAGTTTATTGTCTGTGACTGTGACCCTCATAAAAGTAATACTTTACAAATCTGCATTATATAAACTAACGAAATTCGTTAAAGTAAGTCATTTGGTGACTTCTAAGTCATAAAACTAAGTCTTACTTTTACTGGAGTAATCTACCTCGTTGGCACCTGTCATTGTACATCTTGTATTGAAAAACTTTCAATTAAAACCTACTGAGCGAACTCTCCCGTTCCCTCCTATGAACGAGTCGGACAACAACATGTATCAAACATGAAGCAAAGTGCTACGCCTATCTTAAATCATTTATAATCGTTATATTTCATGTCTCGGAAAAATATAACAAGCTTTAATAGACTGCGGAGTGGGGTAGCAACACTACCGGCGGTATCCGTTTCCTTTTTTTTAAAATTTTTTAAATAGCCTAACTTTATTTTTAAATAACATAATAACATGAGTAGTATTTGAAATATTTGTTATAGTAATATATATAATACTATGATAACTAAAAAATAATAAAGTACATAACTTTGTGTCAATCAGTCCAAGCTCTATTTCTCCTTCTTCCACCAGTCACTCAGGCAGACCAGCTTGTTCACATTTCCCATCCACGCTAAAATATCAAGGTGAAAGTCATCATAGCTTGCGTAGTATAGACCCAGCTCACAACCCAACTTTGAGAACAGATTAACAGCGATATCATTTTTATCGCCCGATAAGAGTCTCACGTTAACGCAGCACGTTAACACCGATAACGGCCCACCACTACATATAACATTATTATTTTAAATGTTAGGAACACACAATACTAAGATAACATTTTTAATTGTATATCCTGTTATTCATCATTTACCTTTAGCAGGCAGTGCAGAGATGATGTGGTCAGCTAACATGACTCCATCCTCCAAATGGATCTACACACATGCACACACGCGCACACACGCACGCACACGCACGCACACACACACACAGAATGCAAGCAGCCAAATAACACAATATTATGAGAATAGAGCGGTCCAGAGTGATTGTTTATCCCCCTAGAAGCCTTCCTCAGACATGTTTTCATGTGTGTCGTGTTCAACAACTAAGTTTAGCATGGTATCATGTCCACATGAATGTGTGAATCTCCAATCCATCCTACAATTGTTGAGACATTTAACTCCAAAGTCATTATGACTCATTGTCTAGAGAATTAAGTGTCAATCCATCATGTAGATCTGGAGCTATGTGACTTTTCACAAGTTGTGATTTGCCCTTGATTGGTTTCTGACCATCTCATCTATTGCAACAAAGTAAGGAGGAGAAAAAGAGGAGGAGGAGGAAAGAGACCCAAATTCAAGAATGCTGCTGACAGTGAGGAACTTTCTTTTGTTGAGATTGTAATGAAGACTGAATAATAATCCTCAAGTAGTTTCTGTCTCTATTGATATGTTAACATAAATAAAGTGAAACCAACGCTGAGCTGTGAGTGTGTGGTTTGGAGACAGATAAGAGGACAAAGGACATTTCCATCCCTTGAGCAAACATTATGGAGCTTTAAAACTTATAGAGTTATTTACGTGGAATAGAAAATGTTACCAAATTTTCTAAATTCTTCAGATGAGGCATTACATTCATATTTTTGAGTTATTTGAAATATTGAAGTTTATAGTGTCTTGACTTACCGTCCAACCAGAGGCTGAAGGACTGATGTGTTGAACAGCTGCCTCTCTGTGAAGCTGTACTCTCCCACTCTGTTCTAGGAACTCTGTGATAGATTCTGGGAGAGACTCCATTCCTCTGCTCAGAGACCACTGAGCCCACGACTCTTTAATAGATCTCTGACTCAGAGGCCCAGGAGGGATCACAGGATTGGGACCTACATTTGTTCAGACACACAACTTTAGTTCAATAGTAGCATACAGGTTACAGACTAAATGTAGTAAGCATTACTACTAGCACTAATCTCACTGAGACACAGTGGAACAATCCTGTTTTATAGTCAAGTTCCAGTATGTTCCATGTCTGATGTGTTAACTGTGTCGAGTGGTTTAAGGAATGAGGCTTAACATAACACTCAGAAATACATTAGAACATGAACAGCGCAGTAATAAACAGCCCCTGTTCAATTGGGATTAGTATAGTACTTTTGCCATTGAAACAAAGGGGCTTCAGTTGTAGAACATTTAAGGTCATCAATAATTTGGTTCCATCTGTGTGTAACATTGTAAATGAGTTTCTTTAATGATAAAATTGTAACCATTAGGGACAAAATCAATCACCTCCTGCCCTCAATAAACTCTGATTCATCTTCTAACACAGAAAAACTAGACATCGCTGTTAAACCTGATACCTTAGACTGTTTCTCTCCAGTCAACCTTACAGAATTAACTTCAATGATTACTTCATCGAAACTATCAACTTGTCTCTTAGACCCGATTCCAACTAGGCTGCTCAAGGAAGTATTCCCCTCAGTTAGCACTTCCTTGTTAGATATGATTAATCTGTCTTTGGTGACAGCTTATGTACCACAGTCCTTTAAGGTAGCTGTAATTAAACCACTTCTTAAAAAGCCTACTCTTGATTCAGAGGTTCTAGCCAACTATAGGCCGATATCAAACCTTCCCTTTCTCTCTAAGATCCTTGAGAAAGCAGTTGCTAATCAGCTGTGTAACTTTCTCCATAGTAACAGTTTATTTGAGAATTTTCAGTCTGGATTAAGAGCTCATCATAGCACAGAGACTGCACTGGTAAAAGTTACAAATGACCTTTTAACCTCATCAGATAATGGACTTCTCTCTGTCCTCATCCTGTTAGACCTTAGTGCTGCCTTTGATACTATTGATCATCAAATCCTGCTGCAGAGACTTGAACATTTAATTGGCATTAAAGAAACCGCATTGAAATGGTTTAAATCATATCTATCTGATAGATTTCAGTTTGTAAATGTTCATGATAAATCCTCCATGCAAACAAAAGTTAGATATGGTGTTCCTCAAGGCTCAGTGCTTGGACCAATACTATTCTCCTTATATATGCTTCCTCTAGGAAACATTATCCGGAATCACTCAATACATTTTCATTGTTATGCAGATGATACTCAATTATACCTATCAATAAAGCCAATTATCTAAACTACAAAAATGCATTAAGGACATAAAGGCCTGGATGACCTGCAACTTCCTGTTATTAAACTCAGAAAAAACTGAAGTTATTGTGCTTGGCCCTAAACACCTTAGAAATTCACTATCAAACGACATAATTACTCTGGATGGCATTACTCTGGCCTCCAGCTCCACTGTGAGGAACCTAGGAGTTATCTTTGATCAGGATTTGTCCTTTAATTCCCACATAAAACAAATTTCAAGGACTGCCTTCTTTCATCTGCGTAATATTGCAAAAATTAG
Organism: Scomber japonicus; assembly: GCF_027409825.1. Lineage (NCBI taxonomy): Eukaryota > Metazoa > Chordata > Actinopteri > Scombriformes > Scombridae > Scomber > Scomber japonicus. Next base: position 28,460,668 of record NC_070587.1, on the reverse strand, counting down.
ACATATCCTGTCTCAAAATGATGCTGAAAAACTAGTCCATGCATTTGTTACTTCTAGGCTGGACTACTGTAATTCATTATTATCAGGCTGTCCTAATAAGTCTCTAAAGACTCTCCAGCTGGTCCAGAATGCAGCTGCTCGTTTTCTGACAAAAACTAGAAAGAGAGATCATATTACTCCCATCTTGGCTTCACTGCATTGGCTTCCCATAAAATTCAGAATAGAATTCAAAATCCTCCTTCTCACCTTCAAAGCTCTCAATGGTCAGGCCCCATCATATCTCAAAGAACTGATAGTACCTTATGTACCTACTAGAACACTGCGCTCCCAGCATGCAGGTCTACTTGTGGTTCCTAGTATCTCTAAAAGTAGAACAGGAGGTAGAGCCTTCAGCTATCAGGCTCCTCTCCTGTGGAACCATCTTCCAGATTTGGTCCGGGGGGCAGACACCCTCCCTATATTTAAGAGTAGGCTTAAAACTTTCCTTTTTGATAAAGCTTATAGTTAGGGCTCTTTGAGCTCTTAATTTATGCTGCCATAGGCTTAGATTGCCGGGGGACCCCCACCCCCATGATGCACTGGGCCTCTCTCTCCTCCTCCCTCTCTCTCTCTCTCTATCTATCCATCTATATCCATTAACACTTATGTTCTATTAATGCATTCAATAACCTAAACTTCTTCCCCGGAGTTGTCTTTCTGGTTTCTGGTTTCTGGCTCTGCTTTCTGGTCTTACAGGTAATCTGGGCCTGTAGACGTCCGGATGACGGATTCCAGTCCCGGACCATCTGGCTCCATTGTTGATTTTCATTGTGCCTCTCTCCTCTATCCTTCCTTTCTCTCCTCTCAACCCCAACCGGTCGAGGCAGATGTCCGCCCACTTCTGAGTCTGGTTCTGCCTGAGGTATCTTCCTGTTAAAAGGGAGTTTTTTCTCGCCACTGTTGCTCATGTGGGAATGTTGGGTCTCTTTAAAGTTAAAACCTGAAGAGTTTGGTTTGAACCTGCTCTATGTGTAAAGTGCCTTGAGATAACTTTGTTGTGATTTGGCGCTATATAAATAAAGATTGATTGATTGATTGATTGAAATGTAAATGTAAATGTTTAGTTATTTGTTGTTTTATCTGGCTCTGGCAAAGAAGGGTGACATCCACTTTCTTAATCTTGCCTTAAAAGCTTTAGGTCCATTGTTTCTATAGCTGAGGAAATAGTCATCAATGAATCCAACAACAGAAGCCTTTGAATCACTGAGCTGGTGGTGATTCAGACACGAGGAAGTGTGCTATATCCTGGCAGCACATATTAGTGCCCTGCTCCTGGAAGTGATTTATTACCTTGCAGCAGCACTTGAATCTATTTATAATCTAATCTATTTTAACCTAACTGCATGCCAGTGTAAAGATTGAAGAAGTGGTGTGATGTACTTAGTTCAGTGTGTTGTTAGAACGCTAGCAGAGACAGACAACAGAGCATGCAGTCACAGGTGAAGGTAGATCTGATTTGGCCATTAATCTTTACAGGCATGTCATTTCTTAGTGATTCTTCTTGTTAGTAATCTGATACTACATGTTTTTTATTTTCTAAATTAAGCTTTAAAAGTGAGCTTTGTGGTTGAATCACAGTATGAACAGAATAGTAACAGTTGACTGTACCTGTGCCCAACAGCATACCCAGTGTCACAGAACCTCTGTGCTGTTCTGCATTGTAGAGGACAGGAAAACAGGAGCGCACACTCAACTTCCTGCAGTCCCCTGCAAACACACCACGACACAAACTGTCTATAGCTATATCTGCCAGCTACACACACACACACACACACACACACACACACACACACACACACACACACACACACACACACACACACACACACACACACACACACACACACACACACACACACACACACACACACACACACACACACACACACACACACACACACAGAGAGAGAGAGAGAGAGAAAATTAGAAGGCAATATGAAGATGAATTGCTGTTACAGGAGAAGATCACATCTCTTTAATTTTATCTTAACACAATGCTCATGTGTAACTTGTACATTAAGGGAGATTTGGGTCTCTGCCATCCTTCCTCCTGTCCAGACTGGCTGTGAAAAAATCATCTATTCCAAAAATGAGACCAATGTGGATGACTTGTAAAAAACATGAACCTCTCCTTTGAGTCCATCAATCCCAACCTACAACAAATTTATTTACAATGAAAATATTGAGCAGAAGCAGCCCTCTCTGCCTTCCACAACACTATTCACAGTCAGATGTTAAGTTAGCAAAACTGACAAATGACTATGACCACAGTCCAGTATATAGGATATATCTATAATGCCACAAAACCATTAAAGGATGTTTTGGTTCATACATCAAGCTAGTTTAAGGTGAGGACATCACTACACTTTTGGAATTAACATCATGCTGACAAGGTTCTGAGAGTGCTACTCACTTCCTTTCCAAACCTCCGAGAAACAAATGAATGGATAGACTCATCTTCCTTCTTGCCTTTCTTTACCAGCATCTCCGGGGCAACACTCAACAGGAGGGGGCGAGAGAAGGGTGGGACTGTCTGCACAAGTCCACTGAAAGAATGACAGATGGGCGGAAAAGAGAGAGAGAGAGAGTGAGAGAGAGAGAGAGAGAGAGAGAGAAGGAAACTGATTAAGTAGTAGTTTACGACAAATACAAACAGATCATATTTATCTCACACTATCTATAAAATATTAATAACATCCACAGTTTGGATGCATTGGCATACTAATATGAATGAATATTAAAACCTTTGTTTCTTTAATTACTACTAACTAGCCAAACATAATCATTATTGTACCTTATTCCTGAAGGCATCCTGTGGAGCTGTTTGTTAACATATAAAAATCTGTTCTTGGAGGCGACATGACTGTAGGTGACTGGCAGAATCTCTCCTGCAAGACCCAGCTCATCCACCTGCACACATAAACAGACACATTACACTTTTTATTCATGAAATCATTTTGAATGCTAACAGAAATATTGGAGGCTGCCTTATTATAATCTTTGGATGTATAGGAGTTTTAGTGCAGCCTATTTGGGATTCAACAAAACACAACATCTCACAAAACAGAAAAAGGAGGGCCAACAATCCTTGTATTGGACAGAAGTAAATCAGACAGATGTCTAATTATAGATATATATATTTTCACTAATCATGTAAGAGGGGATTCCTCACCTTGGTCACTCAAGTGTTTGAGCTTTATGGTCTGCTTTCAATATTTTGACTTCTTAAGGACCAATAAACATGAAGCTGACTAGTTCATATTTCCTAATTTTGTATGAGCTCATTCTTTTTTCAATTAAAAATGACCTTTCCTCAAACATGTGCTGCTGATTTTTAAGCCTGTTGGCATCTTAAATATAAATATACTGTGTATACAACAGTAAAGTGCCTGGGAGAGAGAGATAAACACAGCTGTGACTTCATCCTCATGACTCTGGTAAAAACTCACCATATTGAGCGTGTTGCGCCCCACTGCCCCAGCAGGTCGAATCCCTCTAGGTCCATGTTCAAACACTGCACCATCTGACCTCCTGGTAGACCACAGCCATCCCCCAAAACGACTGCTGGACTCCAATATAACAACCTTGAGAAAAATAAGTTGATTCAACAATATGCTTCATTTTTTAAAACTGAAAAATACAAAAATGAAAGACAAATTTAGTGTTGGAGTGGTCAAAGTCATTTGCTATTTTGTTTTTATACTTGATTCGTTTTCACTCATTTTCACTTGTATTATTAATATTACATATTTCTGCACTTACAGTGGGGGCAATAACAATTGTCAACATTTTTTTCATTAAACATATTTCTAGTGCAGCTATTCACATGAGGCAATGCAGCAATATACCAATCAATTAAAAAAGTTATGTGCATTAAATTGGAATTAAACACTTTCTTCTTTTGAAAGAGAATGAAGTGACACTTTCCAGTAGATCCAGAAGACTGTGGCACAGGTAAGCCAGTTGTTGTTGGCCTGCCATGGCATGTTTCTGTAAGGACGTTTTGAATAGTAACATATTTATTGTTCAATTTGTGTTTGTAGCTACTACTGTAATGAGGGTAATGTAGTGTTAAAAAGCTGTACCCAGCTCAGCAGCAAGGCCCTGGATGGCTGGCAGGAGCTGGGCTTTTGGTGAAAGTGAAAATTGCATGTCTTTGTTTGATTCTATAGGTTTAGTGTTAGAAAGGCTAATTGTCAGAAAGCCAATAAAGAACTGATTTTGAATCAAAGGGAAGAATTTGGATGAGATAAGCTAGATAACAACCTAAGCACTAAATACACTAAATATATGACATAGCTTCCCCTTTATAACATTTTTTAGTTAAAAGTGAAATCATTTTAATGATGATAATGGGGTTGGGCTGTATTTGAGGTGAGATGGCCCTGCACAGTCTTTTTTTAAAGTATATTTTTGGGGCTTTTTGCTTTTATTGTACAGGTTAGTAGAGAGAGAGACAGGAAATGGGAGGCAGAGAGGGGGGCAATGACATGCAGGACAGGACCACTCGGTGCGGGATTCGAACCTGCGAGTGCTCTACCCACTGAGCTAAACACCGCCACCACCCTGCACAGTCTTTAGTAATGTTCATGTTTGCTTCATCTTCAGCAGCCCTCTGTGTGATCAGCAGGAAATGTGACATCATCATACAAACTTCTTTTACCTTGATAAACCCAGAGCTTTAACGAATATCTAAGCTCATGAGATTCTTCTACTAACAGTGTGTGTGTGTGTGTGTGTGTGTGTGTGTGTGTGTGTGTGTGTGTGTGTGTTTTACCTTGCTAACGTGGGGGCTCTTGCAGAGGTAGTAAGATGCTGCCAAACCCCCAATCCCCCCTCCAAGGACCGCAACTGTTCTCATTGGCTGAATTCAAGCACAAATCACAACTGATAAGAGTACAGCTTTAACACTAAGTGACTCATGTACAAATGATCAAGGTTAACTTTCCAAATTACATTGTCTGTTCCTTTAGTCCTCTCTAAGCCAAAAGTTCCTACACACAGCCTCAGCTGAGACCAATACTCTAAAAGTCACATCAAAGCCTCTATCCTCGATGGATATCAAGAGATATCCATCAGGATCCCTGTCCAGGTCCTGATCTTTACTTCAATAACTCTCTGCAGGGTACAGGTTCATCCACAGTGACTAGCTTCTCAGGTCAATGAAATTGAACCTGACTTTGCTCCATGTCTGACATTCCTAAAGCAGTGGCAGGTACTCTTTCTCCTTAGTCCACCCTTTCCAAAACAAATTATACATTTGTTGAACTTTGCAGACAGCAAAAAAAAATCTTCTTTTGAAAGAGGCAAGGTAGTGATGATGGCTGGAGGTTTTAGCAGCAGAGGTTGTAGGGGTTATGGTTATCATGAATAGTTTCTACATCACACATGCTGTTTAGAGATGTTGCTTATCCACAGTTTGATCCTGTAAAGTAGAGTTGAGGATCTTCCTAACAGAACCCCAGGGATGATGGGATGGGATACCTCTCTGAAGGAGTTTGTAATGGATATTAGAATGATTCTATTGTTCCATATAGTATATCTCCTCAACTACTTAATACTTACTATGAAAAAGTTGGTAAAATTGTCTGAGCAGAGTTCTTTTAAATTCAAATGCAAATTTGTTTTATCGACATCAATGTCACAACAACAATACTGTCACAGCATCAAAAATAAAAAAAACATTAGTACAATATACAGTAGGGCCCAGGAGTCTGAGAACACTTACCTATTTCCTCATTTATAATGTCAGTTTAGGGCCAGATAACATTCCAATCTACTTTGTCTTTTAAATAAGTTTATTTACACTGTGTTATAATTTGATTTCCTCTGATTGGTGTTTGAAAGAAGTGTTGATGTGAGACTGTTCATAGAAGGAGGGAGTTAGTCTGAGTACAGCTATGACTGAGTGGACCCTATATTTCACTCCCATACAGTCCACAGGGCAGGACGACACTATCAGGGATGGGCACAAATACATCTAAAATGTATTTCCAAATAAAATACAAAATACCCACCTTAAAAATGTATCAAAATAAGCTACAAAATATAGCAGCCAAAAAATGTATCAAAATAAAATACTGGTTGTCACATTAATACCATCCAACCAGTTAAGCCAATTAGAAGCCAATAATTATGACATTATCAATCATTTCTTATTTGAAATGTGCAAGAGGTTGGAAATGTCCTTGTTTGAGGTAGGAAATGATCTTGTCAAGTCACCATAGCACTGAAATATTTCATAGGTCAGAGAACACAGACAAATTTAAAGCCTAGTCTAGCCTTTAAAAAACTGTAAAAACAGAAAAATGAAAGAAAATAGCAAACTCAAGTGTTGCTATCAAAGCTTGTGAACTCAAGTCCTCGTGCTGTCCTTGTGTGAGCAAAGGAGCATGTGTAATCTAAGCCACCTTAGCTAGTGGTGTCTCCTCAGTTGATGCCTTTAAGCACAACTAACTTCTCAAACAGTGTTGCATTCAGACGACGCCTATGGAGCCTGTTAATCAGTCCAGCAAAGGAAAATAAGCCCGATAGATAGATAGATAGATAGAAAATACGTATTTTAAATACATGTATTAGAAATACTGCCTGATTGAATTTATTGCATACTCCCTTATAAGATTACAACATGTGAAACACTTTTACAAAGCTTGAGACAAATATACATTTTGGAAAACATTTTTACATATCATAAAACAAAATTATATTACCATAACACATTTACAAGTCCCGAAACAAGTTTATATTTCAGAAAACAAATTAACAAGACACAAAACACTTTTACAAATGGCAAAACAAATTTATAAGCGGCTCATGTGTTTGCCACAAAACGGGCAAAACATCACGCGATCGTGATCTTGGCTCACCATGAACTCTACCGACGACGACAACAACAGCTCGTATTGGCTGCTCCCCGTTATCACTTCTGGTTCAACCCCGGAGTTGGTACATTCCCTTTCCGGTTGATGGTTTGATTTGTTTCGGGACTTGTAAATTTGTTTCGCCGCTTTTAAATTTGTTTTGCCATTTGTAAAAGTGTTTCGTGTCTTGTTAATTTGTTTTCTGAAATGTAAATTTGTTTCGGGACTTGTAAATATGTTATGGTAATTATGGTAAAATTTTGTTTTATGATATGTAAAAATGTTTTCCAAAATGTTAATTTGTCTCAAGCTTTGTAAAAGTGTTTCACATGTTGTAATCTTGGTTTGCACCTCCTGGCCACCGTACAAATCAGAAGTCATTCTGCATCTTGCCCTGCAGCTCTTTAACTCTCCAGCTGTCTCTTCCTGAACCTGTCTGCCCACAGTGGAGAGTGCTCACTGAACACTGTTTGTTTAGTTTATAAACTGAACAAACAGGTCCGCCAATGCTGCTGTCAATATGAACAGCAGCATTGATGCGTTTCCTCACAGTACAGTCATATGATTTCGTTACAGGTCAAATGAGCACTAAAGAATGTTTTAGTGTGCAGTACCTCTTTAAAGATCACAGCAGTGCAGGTTGAACATTAAGTAGGAATTGTGTCTTCAATGTAGCTGGCGTGCTATGATAGGGTGCGTCTGGTAAACGAGGCCTGTTGATAAAGATATGGAAAACAGTTAGTTAATCAGATGATGTCTCATTCCTTCACCCAGCTGGCTGTCCAACTGTCCAACTTTGCAGTAAACAAAGAGTCAGGATTAGACTGAGGAGTTCTATGATTTTCTTTAATATTAAAACTGCAGACCTCTAACACTTTCTGTGTCCCACCCCACAAACTTATACCCTTGAATAAGACACTTGACTGACCCAATTCATGAATCTAAATATTCTTATCATGGTACTGTAAAAGACAGTGTTTGAAATTCTGACCCCTGAAGACTGATCACAACAGATCCTGACTAAGAGCACATCTGTATACTCTGTCCACAACAAATAATGCTGCAATTTCTCTGTGTTGTTCATAAAATCCTTCATATGCTTAACAGACTTTCTTCTGGGAATTTAAAAAGAATTATAGAATGATGCTATTGTCAATAGATTCAAATGACTCATAGAAAATACGGTCAAATAATCTGCTGCCACTGATGAAGCCAACACAGCCTCAGCTTGTGCTTCTCAGTCAAAGAGCAAAGCCGTTTCTCTAACATGAGGTCCAACAACACTTATTGCTCTGAATGTTTCCTGAATATTCAAAGACTTTTCCTAAACGAGTCGCAATTTGGGAAGGAGGTTCAAAATCTATTCTATCCTGTAGCAGAAGGAATATTTTTCTTCCAGTTGGTGAGAGGAGTCTTTGAAGATTAAGTTAGAGTAAAACTGGGACGAGGACTTGAATCTATGGCAGCGAGAGCAAAATACTGTTCGCCTTTATAAAGTATAACAGTGACTGTCAGCACGCACATATAATTCAGACCATTGGACAGTAGTATATCTCAATACACACATCGGTAGAAACACAGACTCCAAATATTCATTTCAAAACAAATGAAATGAGTTAAAAACTGCCAATTGTTACCTTTATGTGTGGCCGGAAACTTGCGAATGGATGCCCGACAGTTCCAACCGTGGATGTATTATAAGATCCTGTAATGTTACAAAACTATTCTACTGATACCTGGTTGTCATTGCAAAAGACAAATAAACGGGGACCCATCCAATACAGAGGCGACGATTTACGTTCCGGCACATAATAAGGCGTCTACCATAGACTGTATATAAGAAAGGCGTCTACGTAATGACTATGGACATATGTGATTCGCACAGGCGCAGTCGGGTCCGCCATATTGGATAGTTTTACGTACGGCAACGCCGCTTGGACAAACTAGTTTTATAGGTTGGATAGATGTATTTCATACACGCTTTAGCAGTTGGATGCGAGTCCGCACAAAAAATAAAAACAATAGAAGTTCAACACAAGTTTTTACATCTGTAGCCTATGTAAACAGACAGATAGTAATATCTATCTGTATGTAACCAGAGAAGTGGTAATATCTATATAACCAGAGAAGTAGTAATACACTATCTGTATATAACCAGAGAATTAGTAATAATTATCTAACCAGAGAAGTAGTAATACACTATCTGTACATAACCAGAGAAGTAGTAATATACTATCTGTATGTAACTAGAGAAGTAGTAATACACTATCTGTACATAACCAGAGGAGTAGTAATAATTATCTAACCAGAGAAGTAGTAATACACTATCTGTACATAACCAGAGAAGTAGTAATATACTATCTGCATATAACCAGAAAAGTAGTTATAAACTATCTGTATATAGCCAGAGAAGTAGTAATACACTATCTGTATGTAACTAGAGAAGTAGTAATACACTATCTGTATGTAACTAGAGAAGTAGCTAGTAATCTGTAGCCTATGTAAACAGACAGATAGTAATATCTATCTGTATGTAACCAGAGAAGTAGTAATAATTATCTAACCAGAGAAGTAGTAATACACTATCTGTACATAACCAGAGAAGTAGTAATATACTTTCTGCATATAACCAGAAAAGTAGTTATAAACTATCTGTATATAGCCAGAGAAGTAGTAATATACTATCTGCATATAACCAGAAAAGTAGTTATAAACTATCTGTATATAGCCAGAGAAGTAGTAATATACTATCTGTATAACCAGAGAAATACTAATACACTATCTGCATATAACCAGAAAAGTAGTTATAAACTATCTGTATATAGCCAGAGAAGTAGTAATACACTATCTGTATGTAACTAGAGAAGTAGTAATACACTATCTGTATAACCAGAGAAGTAGTAGCCTAATACACTATATAACTAGAGAAGTAGTAATACACTATCTGTATGTAACTAGAGAAGTAGCTAGTAATACACTGTCTGTATAACCAGAGAAGTAGTAATACACTATATAACCAGAGAAGTAGTAATACACTATATAACCAGAGAAGTAGTAATACACTATCTGTAAGTAACCAGAGAAGTATTAATACACTATCTGTATAACCAGAAAAGTAGTAACACACTATCTGTATGTAACCAGAGAAGTAGTAATACACTATCTGTATATAACTAGAGAAGTAGTAATACACTATCTGTATATAACTAGAGAACTATTAATACACTATCTGTATATAACCAGAGAACTAGTAATACACTATCTGTATATAACCAGAGAACTAGTAATACACTATCTGTATGTAACCAGAGAAGTAGTAATACACTATCTGTTTCTGTATAACTAGAAAAGTAGTAATACACTATCTGTATATAACCAGAGAAGTAGTAATACACTATCTGTATGTAACCAGAGAAGTAGTAATACACTGTCTGTATAACCAGAGAAGTAGTAATACACTATATAACCAGAGAAGTAGTAATACACTATCTGTATATAACCAGAGAAGTAGTAATACACTATCTGTATAACCAGAGAAGTAGTAATACACTATCTGTATAACCAGAGAAGTAGTAATACACTATATGACCAGAGAAGTAGTAATACACTATCTGTATGTAACCAGAGAAATAGTAATACACTATCTGTATAACCAGAGAAGTAGTAATACAATATCTGTATAGCCAGAGAAGTAGTAATACACTATCTGCATATAACGAGAGAAGTAGTAATACACTATCTGTATGTAACCAGAGAAGTATTAATACACTATTTCACCAGAGAAGTAGTAATGGACTATCTATACACATTTTGAGCAGAATGTGATATCCTTTTTCAGGCACCTCCAGTTATTCTGGTCTGATATCCATCATTCCGAGACATGTTTTGTCAGACCTAATGGCATCATGCTGAGCACAGCATGGCTACAAAAATACATACTAATATACTATCTGTATGTAAACAGAGAAGTAGTAATGTACTAATACACTAACTGTATGTAAACAGTTTTTTTTTATAACAGAGAAGTAGTAATACACTATCTGAGAGCCGTTTCTCGCACATGCACAATGTGCACAGATCTTTTTTTGTTTTGTTTAAAAAACAAAAAACCCTTCATATATCCAGAGAGCTGTTGCACAAAACCTAGGTAGCGGATTAAGCCAGGATTTTCCGGATATCCCGGTTCAATTTGGTTGGGACTCAGGCTAACATCCAGGCTTAGTTAATCCTGGTGTTTCATTTATTCAGCCAGCTGTCACTCCAAAAAAATGTGTTTTAAAGTTAATTCATGGTCTTCTGTATGTATCCTGCCTCATTTTTATTAGCCTGCATTAAAATAACACACATACATTATAATTTTAAAGATTATAATTATATTCTCATATAATTATACCCCCATCAGTGGGGGGGACCAAAGGGGTTGGGAATGTAGTGAGCTGGGTGGCAGCTGCAGGCGGGGACCTTGGCGGTCCGACCCCCAGCTGCAGAAGCTAGCTCTAGGGACGTGGAACGTCACCTCTGTGGTGGGGTAGGAGCCTGAGCTGGTGTGTGAGGTTGAGAAGTTCCAGCTAGATATAGTTGGCCTCACCTCGACGCACAGCAAGGGCTCTGGAACCAGTCTTCTCACAAGGGGTTGGATTCTCTTCCACTCTGGAGTTGCCACTGATGAGAGGTGCCAGGAAGGGGTGGCAATACTTATTGCCCCCCGGCTTGGTGCTTGTATGTTGGCGTTTACCCCGGTAGACGAGAGGGTAGTCTCCCTCTGCCTTCGGGTGGGGGGATGGATCCTGACTGTTGTCTGCGCCCATGGTCCAAACAGCAGTTCAGAGTATCGACCCTTCTTGGACTCCTTGGAGGGGGTCTGACGAGTTCAAACCCTTTAGAGCCACTTGGAAGCATTTAAGAGTCGATGTTTCAGTTTGAGCTGAAAAAGAAACGTCTGAGGAAAAGGTTTTTTTTCCTCAAGTGGGTTGCTGGAAAGTACTCCCTCTGGGGTGTGATTGGGAGGAACGCTCCCCCAATCTGAACCCGAGTGGTGTTCTGTTATTGGACTTCTGTGCTCGTCACAGGTTGTCCATAACGAACACCATGTTCAAGCATTAGGGTGTCCATATGTGCACTTGGCACCAGGACACCCTAGGCCACAGTTCAATGATTGACTTTGTAGTCGTGTCGTCGGACTTGCGGCCGCATGTCTTGGACACTCAGGTGAAGAGAGGGGCAGAGCTGTCAACTGATCACCACCTGTTGGTGAGTTGGCTACGATGGTGGGGGAGGATGCCGGTCAGACCTGGCAGACCCAAACTGATTGTGATTTTAATTATGCAGCCCATATATCAATGGAGAGAGTAGACAGGAGTCCAGGATGTCTTGTATTGAAAAGGTTTATTTACTTCATGAAGGAGAAACGAACGAATGATCAGTACACGTTATATGCCCTGATCCTTCCTTCAATTCTGAAGCTTCTCTCCTCTGGTGATAGACTTTAAACCACACAGATAATGCCCATGGTTGAGCCATGATCCAACACATCTACAATATACAGAATTTAGTCTACTGGTCTATAGACAAAACATTGCTTAGACTTTATTCAGGACCTTTGTCCTACATCCAACACTATATCAAACCTCTGACTCCAGCTGCCTCTACCCCATTCAGGGAAAACAGTCAAACACATATCTGACCTCGGCTGCTATAGCAACCCTATCAGAATGCCTCCTGTTTTCCCCAAAAGGAGCAGACTCACTGCTTATCTCAAAGGGAGACAGTGTCTAACCCTATCATTTGGTGAGGCCTTGCTATGACCACAAAGCCTAGTTTGACCCAGTGCATATTAATGATGGAAAATTCCCTAACAATCCCTCTTATTGATCAGGAGATCAATACTGACTACCCATACTCTCTAGACATTACAGTAGCAAAACTACCCACGGAGTACCCCAGAACAGAAGCAGCATCTACCGTACAAATCCACAAAAGTCACATAAGACAAAATCAAATAGTATTGAAATCATAAACTCACACAGTAACATCGTTCCGTTACAATTAATGTCCCTAGGGAAAAATAAAATGAATTGAAAAACATTTCATGAAAATCATTGAAAAACATTTCATGCAAATCATACTATTCCCCTCTTATGTACCACATATGCCTATTCTGTCACATGACACGAGTTCCGCCTTCCCGCCAACAAGGGCAGTTGTGAAGCTCACCCTCAAAGGAATGAAGAACCCCTGAAACACTGAAGTATTACAGGTGTTCAGGACAGATATCATGAGTCACATGCACCTATCTCACAGAAGCTATATATCTAGCCTTGCTAGACTACTCCTAGTCTAGCAAGGCGCTTAAGGCCACGCTTCGATGGTATGGAGGAAACAAGACCTATGCGTTTACACTATCTTATCCCATTAGGAAACCTTACACTTTAAAAGGTGGTACATACATACACATGTGATTACAGCAATACAGCAAAATACTCATTTCATTCCTGAAAAGGAAAAGTTAAATCACATTAACAATTTTAATCATTGTCACACATTTAATTTATGCACTGACGAGTCTTCAACCCATGTACTTAACGTACAGTCAAGGGTCACCACCATGGAGAGGTTACTAGCACTTTTGATGCATGGTGGCCTTGAATCCATCATCTGTTTCATCCTCTTCATCAGTTGCAGTTTTTTCTTTTTCATTGCATTCAAATACACATTTATGAAATCAAAATCACATACAACATTCTCTATAAACTAAACAAAGAAATGATTCTGCTTATTCAAACTAGAGAAATGTTTAACTGTACTTCATTAAACAAAAATGATGAAAGCAATTAATAGTTATTTTGACATTTGGAACACACAATAAAATTTGGAATCATTAAAACAATGAAACCCTGAAATGAAAATAAAACAAGAAGTACCTGAACACACAGAGTTTCATCTGCAGACAGCAGGTGATACGCATCTGCCTCAGTTTAACACTCAGACACATCACCTCTCCCACTATCTGACTCCCTGATTCATTAAACTAAATACTTTTGCTTACAGACCTGAGGTCTCCTCCTCGTCATCATCCTCCAGGGAGAGGTCATCCAGCCCAAGACGCTGTATCCACTCCTCAAAGCCTCGAAAATCATAATATCTCATTGTCACATTATTGTTAACATTTGCGTCAACAGTTGTACACACCTGGGGTGCTTGAATGACAGATTTAGTGGTCTTCTTCACCATCAGCTTAATCAGCCAACTCATACAGGCACAGAGGAGGATGAGGAGGAGAATGATGACCAGCAGTGTAGTCAAAAGCTTGATCAGGTTGGACCCCCATAGCCCGAAGATACCTGAAAAATCTCCAAAATTAAACCCATGGTTAACATGTAATTCCTTTACGCCTAATGCAGTTTCATGTGCCATATCCATCACTTCAGCTGTTGCATAAGAAATGTAAGAACAACATTCAGAGCCTATAACTTTACAAGTGCCACCTTGTGATGCAAGCAGGAGGTCAAGAGCCATTCTGTTCTGCAGAACTACTTTTTTGACTTCCTATAACTCCTTATGAACATAAGGCCAACATAGCTCTACTGGAGGCATTCAGGTGACTTTCTAAGACTTTAGATAAAGATGCAAGTTCCTGTTGTGACACATAAACACCATACCAGGGTAAAAGAACGCTGATGACACGTTGGGAGGATTTTAACTCTCTCCTGTATCTATGCAATGGAGGATACAGTGAAGCTTCTGAGGCATCTACTTTCCTAATCAGGGGAATCAAATAAGCTAAATAGCAAATACCTTTTGATTCTTCGTACAGCATGCAGGAATAAGCTTTGTCAACGCAAATTAAATACACTCTCTCAGGCAGGGGAGACTGCTTTAGAGTGACATTTACTACCGTATTACAACTGTTCTGTCCTAACTCCTCCTGCCCTGACCCTACTCCTCAGAAACACAATGGAACATTTTGCAGTGCATGAGTGGGCACAGGGGGCAAATAAACTGAACAGTCCCTCAGGGGTGTCTGCTCACTTTGCTGAGGCTCTTTAACTAACCCTATTGACATACTTCCAGTCCATGGTTGCACATAGACTAGAGCTTCAGCCAAAATAGTGGAGGTGTACGGTTGAGGAACACACACCTTGCCTTCGGGAGGTTCCAAACAATTTCTTTGGGTCAGACTAACTTGGACTCTATACTCAAAACCAAGTTTCTGTGACGGTTTGTGTGCAGGGTAGACTCAAAAGGCAGGAGACCAGGGAGCAATTCAAACAGTGGTTTATTTGCAAAAACCAAAACTCAAGGAGCCGCTGGAAGCAGCGGTATAGGGGGGTCGGGCAGGGCTTCCTCACGGGGGAAGAACGAACTCAAAACGGGCCACTTCAGGTGGTGGTGCAGGCAGTGGTAGCTGGAGGCTAGAGGCTGGCTGACCATGAGGCTCGGTGACTGAAAAATCTTCTGGCAGTGGTGTGGAGGTGAACCAGGCTTTTATGGAGGTGTGAGATGATTAGTGGATTGAACCCAGGTGTGCTCCTTGCTCCTCAGGAAGTAGGTCAGCCCCGCCCCCTGAGCCACCACCTGCCCTGCAGGAGACAGGAAGAAAGAGAAACATAACCACAGCCAAAACAAAAGTAAAAACAGAACAAAACTGACCCCAGTCCATAACAGTACCCCCCCACTAAGGGACGACCCCTGGCGTCCTACCAGACTTGTCAGGGAACCTGTGATAAAAGTCAGTCAACAGGCCGGAATCAGGGAGCGTGAAACCCAAGAGCGTTCCTCCGGGCTGTACCCCTCCCAGTCCACCAGAAACTGGTAGCCGCGGCCCCGCCTGCGATCATCCGGGATGCGGTTGACCGTGCACGCTGGGTGGCCATCGATGAGACGAGGAGGAGGGGGCAGGTTGGTTGGGGGATGCAGGGGACTGTGAAATACAGGCTTTAACAGGGACATCATCATTAAGTCTCGAACTCAGATCATTCCAATTGGATTTTTCATAGTCAGCTTTGGTGAATGGAATTGGGCTAAGCATAGGTGAATGGATTGACCTTGGCATATTTTGACACAGCCAGCAATTACTGAAATTACGATCACGTGCATAATCAATCATAGTCAATAGTCAATAGTCAAGTCTTGCACAATCTGTTCAGTTTTAGCATCATCTTGGTCTTTGGCTGCTGCAAAAAAGAAATAGGGAGAAGCAAATTCATCTTCATACCTTGCATCAGCATTACAAAATTTAGGTTTTCCCTTTCTTTCTGGATAACTAATATCCCATAGTTTACAGTCAGGGGAAGAATCCACTTATTGTTTAGTGAAACACCATAATTCTAGAGGTACAAGTTGAGGATCTGTGAATTTTACCTTCATCCTTCCTGGCTTAATTACTGTAACTCAGTCTCCACCAACCTCTTATCATAGGTGGCCCACGTCCACTTTCTCTTCATAAAGATGTCAGGTCTTGCAACATAGCAATCATTTTCTTCACATCTGTCAGTGGGACACTCAAAAACAACAGAGTTCACAGTTCGTTTTGTACGAGACAGAGCTGAAGGTGCTGGGCCTCCAGTATTTTCTGGCTAAATTTTAGCAAAATAATCACCTTGTTTTTCAGTTTCATGTGCATTTTTGTTGCTACTGAGCTTCAAAAAATGAATTACTCCGTCCTTGCAATCAGAGTCTATTATCTGGTTTGTTTCTCCAGGGCTCTCCCGCAGAGGGCACCCCCTCTTTGAGGACTCTGTAACTCTGACCGTATCACGAGCAGAGAAGCCTCCCTGCTCTCCATCTCCTGAAACTTTCAGACCCGTAACTTGGCCCAGTCCACCTTGCAGGAGTGAAAATATGAGTAATCGTCTGATTACCTGCAATTGACCTGCACATCCTCTCCGGCAGCTGGGGGGGAAAGTCTGCACCTTGTGGCATGAATCCATTCTGCCTTTCCTTTGACCTTTAAAGCTGTCCTGGTTGTCAGCAGCACCTGGTACAGTCCTTTCCACCTAGGAGACAAAGAAACTTTTTCCAGAGATTTGATTAGTACATAGTCACCCTTCTTAAAAGGATGAATTGGTTCCTCTGATGGTTTGGGGAGCCTCTTGGATACCTGCAAATGATATTTTCTCAAAATCTCTGTTAATGTTTTCACACAATCAGTCATGAACTCATCCGTCCAGAGCAAGTTAGTTTTGTGTGGAGTTAAAGGGGGGCTTGTCCCTGTGGACATCAACACTTCATGAGGACTAAGTCCTGTGGTTGCATTTGGTGCACTTCGAATTGAATACAACACCAGAGGTAGGGCGTCAGGCCATTTCAGACCCGTCGCCATTACCGTTTTAGTCAGTCTTTCTTTGATAGTTGCAGTCATCCTTTCAACTTGTCCTGAACTTTGTGGGTGATAAGGAACATGTAACTGCCACTTGAATCCTAAAATAGCTGACAGTCCCTGTGTGATGTGTGATACAAAAGCTGGACCTCTGTCACTATCTATTCCCAGTGGCACCCCGAATCTTGGGATTACTTCCCTTAGAAGACACTTTACAACAGTTCTGGCATCTTCTTTCCTGGTTGGGAAGCATTCAACCCACTTTGAAACTCGATCAGTTATGACTAACAAATACTTGTAGCCTTGACAACTGGGCATATGTGCAAAATCTATTTGCATATTTACAAATGGACCTGATGGGGGTTCTAAATGGTCATGTCACACAGTGCTGTTCTGTTTTCTGGTCTGTTGGCATATCAAGCAACTTTCAACAAGAGTTTGTGAGACCTGTGTGATACCTGGTGCAAACCATTGTGAGTGAATAACATCATCCCTCTTCCGACATGTGCTGGTCCGTGTGTAACACGTGCCAGTACATGTAGGAGAGCTCGAGGACAAACTGGTCGACCATCAGTGTAACTGTTGTTGGTAATATGTAACGGTATGATTGTATTCTACAAAGTATTTCAGTTATATTTCTCATTTTTGTGTTAATTTAAACATAGTTTTATTGTGAAATCACAACCTTTATTTTGGAAGGTTGGTGGCGCTGTTCTAGCTTGAGAGAAAAGAAAAAAAAGGAAAAAAGCATCGGTGCAGATGCATGCACATTAAGTTATATCCTATAAGAGGGTAAGGTAAAAGACATTTAAGAAATGTTAAAAGAAGAAGACTTGGAAGATTTTCTCTTGAATCAGCACGCAGCCAACGAGGTAATTTATGTTTATTTTGTGTACTTTTAGAAGTATTCTGCACATATTGTATATGTTTTATTTTGCTAACTGTGTCTTTATTCGTGTAGTTTTCACGGTGGATTCGAAGATTAAGAATAAACCCGTGTCAAGAAAGCTACTTGTGTTGCCTGTGCTTCATGGAGAAACAGTGAAAACTCGGACTGTCCATCAGCGCGAGTGAGCATCAATTAACGACGCGGCAAGATCATAGGACTGTCCTCCTCCAGCCTGCCTGCAGCGCATGGAGCAGCCACTCACGGAGCAACAGATCAGCCATGAATAACATTTAAAAGGCATATAAAGACGTAAGATCTACCCATTTTAAAGAGTGGATTTTGGACACTAATAAGTTAAAGGTCATTAAGAAGAGTGCCTTGTAAAAATGTTAAGTGACTGAAGTTAATTATTTCATAAACAGCCTACTTAAGTTAAAGGGCGAATACTCATATTTAAGTTCATATTTGTGAAACAGTAAGTGAACACTAACTCTTACTGCAAATCCAAGTTTTTAAGAGTGTTTTATGTGGGTTATATATACTGAGTGTATTTCAGTGGTGATATTTAAAGGGTGATTACGTCATTTTGCACACGTTAATTTTCTAGTGCACCTTTGAACTCTATTGAGGAATTGTTGTTGATATTTAGTTTTGAGCGAATTTACGGTTGATGTGAATATTTGCTTACTACGTTAATTTCTATTTGCAAACAACCTTATTGCTATTGATATACAAACTTTGATAAGCAATGTCAAAATGTCAAGGCCACAAGAGTCCATGATTGAGAGAGAACAACCTGAAGTGGAAAAACCAGGGGATGCTGAATGCAACCCAGAAGAAGCTCAATGGCTGCCATGGTCCACATCAAAGCCTTGGAAATCTTGAACGACTGTAATGAAAACAGGAAAGTTCTGTCAAAATTACCAGACTGGCTAATAGCAAAATGGAACCGAAAGGTTATTGAAGCTCAAGAAGAAAGCAACCAGTTTCCCTCCTTCAGCCAATTTGTTAAATTTCTGACAAGAGAGGCAAAAATAGCTTGCAATCCTGTCACATCGTTGCAGTCACTGAAACAAGTTGATGTTGAAAAACCTAAATACCAAAGACCTCAGAGTGTAGGAGCAAAGACATTCATCACAAGTTCAAATGAAAAAACTAACATGTCATGCATTTTCTGTCACAAGGGTGGGCACACTTTGCACAAATGCAGAAAATTCATAGAGAAAACTGTCCCGGACAGAATCAAGTTTGTTCAAGCTGAAAGATTATGCTTTGGCTGTCTCAAGTCTGGTCATCACTCGAAAAGCTGCAACAGTAGAAGTGTCTGTGATGTGTGCCACAAGCGGCATCCTACTTGCTTGCATGCAGTGCGACCTAAAGAGGAACAAAACCAAACACAAGCTAAACAAACTCAAAGTCACGAAAACCAAAGTACAAGTCAAGAAAATCACCAAGAAAATTCTCAGTCTGTACAACACAAAGAAACATCCACAGCAGCTACTTCAAACAGAGTGATATTGGAGGAAGCTAACACACAAACAGCTGCAATAATTCCTGTTTGGATTTCACTACACTATGTAAGCCGAACCAAAGTGAAGGACATTATCCCTTCAGACATCATAAGCGTCCTGGAATCAGATTTCTCTGAAAGAGCTGGAGAAAATGATCTTGTGTCTCAAGAGGATTTGAAGTTTCTTTCCAGGCTGAGAGAAGACATTACACAAAACGACAGTGGTCACTACGAAATGCCATTACCATTTAAAGAGGAAAGACCACAACTACCGAACAACAAGACGTGCGCATTACACCGTCTGAACTGTCTTGAAAGGAGGCTAAAGAAAGATCCAATATACTACAGAGACTATGTCACATTTATGGATGATATCATATCACGTGGTGACGCAGAAATGGTCCCTGTGGATGAAATTGAGAAGAGTCCGGCATGGTATATTCCACATCATGGAATTTATCATCCGCAAAAACCAGGAAAAATACGTGTAGTATTTGACTGTTCTGCCAAGTACCAAGAGACATCCCTCAATGACCATCTGCTCACTGATCCTGACTTGACGAACACATTGGTGGGTGTCCTATGCCGCTTCCGAAGAGGTTCCATAGCAGTCATGTGCGATGTGGAAAGAATGTTCCACCAGTTTCACGTGAAAAAGGAAGATCAAGATTATTTGAGGTTCCTATGGTGGGAGAACGGCAACTTGGAAACCAAACCATCCATCTTCAGAATGAAGGTCCACTTGTTTGGAGCGGCTCCTGGCTGCGCCAACTTCGGCCTAAAACATCTGGCAGCACAAGGGCAAGGTCAGTTCAGTGATGACGCCATACGCTTCATTCAGAGGAATTTTTATGTAGACGATGGTCTAACAAGTGTCCAAACTGAGGAAGAAGCCATCAAACTTATCAAAGACTCCAGAGAACTTTGCTATACTGGCAAATTAAGGCTCCACAAGTTCATCTCCAATAGTGAGAGCGTGATGGCAACCATTCCAGAGCAAGAACGTGCAGCAGTCAAAGATCTGGACATGGCCTTGGGTTCACCACATATGGAGAGAGCTCTCGGAGTCGAGTGGTGTATCACATCTGACTCATTCAAATTCAGAGTTCAGGTGAAACCCAATCCGTTGACCAGAAGAGGCATACTGTCTATAGTTGCTTCTGTGTATGATCCCTTAGGGTTCATGGCACCCTTCGTTCTTTTGGGGAAACAGATACTACAGGAAATGTGTAGAGAGAAGCTTGGATGGGATGAAGATCTTCCAGACCACTTAAGACCTCGGTGGGAGTCCTGGATCAGAGATCTACCCAACCTCGCTGAAATGGAGATCAAAAGATGCTTCTTGCCTTCAAGTTTCAGCAGTGTGAAAAGGTACGAGCTTCACCATTTTGCTGATGCAAGCGTCTCTGGCTATGGTGCATGTACTTACCTTCGAGCTATTAGCCAATCAGATCAAGTTCACTGCTCTCTGGTAATGGGTAAGTCGAGAGTTTCACCAACCAAGGTCACGACCATACCTAGGTTGGAACTATCAGCTGCAGTTGTAGCAGTTCGAACCAGTGACATGCTTCGGAAGGAACTTGACATCCAAGATCCTCAAGAATTTTTCTGGACAGATTCCACAGTTGTGCTGGGTTACATAAACAACGATGCCAGAAGGTTTCAGGTGTTTGTAGCCAATCGCATACAAAGGATCAAGACAAGTACAAGGCCTGAACAATGGGCTTATGTCGCCTCTGAGCACAATCCTGCAGACCATGCTTCTCGAGGTTTGACTGCACAACAGCTCAAGAACTCCAACTGGTTGACAGGACCAAAGTTCCTGTGGCAAAAGAACCTACCTGATAGAGAACACAAGGTGGGAGAAATCAAAGAAGATGATCCTGAACTCCGTAAGGCTTTTGTATATAACACTAAGGCAAAGGAAGAGAAATCATTATCGGATCACTTCAAGAAGTTCTCTGATTGGTCAAGGTTAGTAAAAGCAGTTGGCAGACTGAAAAGATATATCAGGGAATACAAAGGTGTGCAGCAAAGAACCAATGAATGTACAAGCTTGGAAGAAAGGAGAGAAGCAGAACTGGCAGTAGTCAAGCTAGTGCAAGAGGAAGCATTCTCAGACCTGATAAAAAGCGGGAAAGAAGGAAATGTAACAGTCAAGACTAAAGATAGTAAACTGCACAAGTTGAGTCCATTTCTGGATGAAAAAGGCATCTTAAGAGTGGGAGGACACTTGAGTCGATCCACGTTACACCCACATGTGAAGCACCCGGCACTTCTACCTAAGAACAGCTATATATCCTCTCTACTTCTCAAACACTTTCATGAGAAAATACAACATCAAGGACGTGGAATGACGTTGAACGAACTGCGAGCTAATGGGTGGTGGATCCTGGGATGCAGCAGTGCAGTCTCGTCGCACTTTTTAAATGTGTCAAGTGCAGAAAGTATAGGAGGCCAACTGAAGAGCAAAAAATGGGTGATTTACCACAAGACAGAATGGAAACGACTCCGCCTTTTACCTACACCGGCATTGACTGCTTTGGTCCGATCTATGTTAAAGAGGGAAGGAAAGAGCTCAAAAAATATGGTCTTCTACTTACCTGTTTATGTTCGAGAGCTATACACATAGAGATGCTGGATGACATGACAAGTGATGCATTTATTAATGCTTTGAGAGCATTCATTGCCATAAGAGGTAATGTACGGCAATTAAGATGTGACCAAGGCACCAATTTTGTTGGTGCGAGGAGAGAGTTTACAGAACTCATACAAGGAATGAATCAAGAAAAAACGAGGAATTTAGGATGTGAATTTCTCATGAACCCTCCAGCGGCAAGTCACATGGGTGGCATTTGGGAGAGGCAGATAAGGACCATAAGGAGTGTTCTAACTGCTATTCTTGATCAATCAGCACAAAGGCTTGACAGCACCTCCCTTAGGACATTCATGTATGAAGTTATGGCTATTATTAATAGTAGACCTCTCACCGCTGAACATTTGAATGATCCAACTGGACCGGAACCTTTGACCCCAAACCATATCCTCACAATGAAGTCTGCGGTAATTCTACCCCCACCTGGAAGATTTGTCAAAGAAGATCTTTATCTTCAGAAGAGGTGGCATCGGGTACAGTATTTGGCCAACGAGTTTTGGACTCGATGGAGGAAGGAATATCTTCTGAGCCTACAGGTGAGGCAGAAGTGGCATAAGAACAGAAGAAACATGAAAGTAAATGACATTGTTCTTCTAAGAGATGACCTGGCACCCCGCAATGAATGGAAGCTAGCCAGAATCACAGAAGTTTACCCAGGGTCAGATGATAGGGTGAGAAAACTAAAGTTGCTGGTTAGTGATACTACATTTGACAAAAAGGGGAAACCAACAACTAAAGCAGTGTTACTTGAAAGACCAATACAAAAGGTTGTTACTCTGCTTGAGGCAGACTGATGTTAATATTTGACTGAAATTTCATGTTATATGGTCAATAATGAGCAATAACAAAAACATTAAAGTGATAAATGGAAGTGTTTTAATTGCAACAGTATTGTATTTAGAGAAATCCCACTTTAAGGTGTGTGTGATTTGGTGGGAGTGTAACTGTTGTTGGTAATATGTAACGGTATGATTGTATTCTACAAAGTATTTCAGTTATATTTCTCATTTTTGTGTTAATTTAAACATAGTTTTATTGTGAAATCACAACCTTTATTTTGGAAGGTTGGTGGCGCTGTTCTAGCTTGAGAGAAAAGAAAAAAAAGGAAAAAAGCATCGGTGCAGATGCATGCACATTAAGTTATATCCTATAAGAGGGTAAGGTAAAAGACATTTAAGAAATGTTAAAAGAAGAAGACTTGGAAGATTTTCTCTTGAATCAGCACGCAGCCAACGAGGTAATTTATGTTTATTTTGTGTACTTTTAGAAGTATTCTGCACATATTGTATATGTTTTATTTTGCTAACTGTGTCTTTATTCGTGTAGTTTTCACGGTGGATTCGAAGATTAAGAATAAACCCGTGTCAAGAAAGCTACTTGTGTTGCCTGTGCTTCATGGAGAAACAATCAGGGTGGAGCCACAAGCTAGACTCTGCATCAACTGTACAACCTTTTCTCAACCAAAGACTAGGCTCCCTATCATCAGCGTGATTTTGCAGTATCACAACATCATTAACGGAGGGTAGCGAAAATGGATGGACAGGCTGTGTGGAGGCACACTGACGTACCATGGAGGAAGAGGAAGTTGCTGCTTTTTTGGCTGCGAAATCAGCCATTGCATTTCCTCGTGAAACAGGATCATTTTCCTGAGTGTGAGCAGCACATTTCACAATTGCAAGCTGGAACGGGCGCATAATGGCGTCTAGCAGGTCATTTACCAACGCATGATGTTGTAATGGCCTGCCAGAGGATGACACAAACCCTCTCATTTTCCATAATTGACCAAAATCATGAGCTACACCAAAAGCATATCGTGAATCAGTGTAGATGGTGGCAGTTTTACCAGAAGCGATAATACAGGCCCTAGTGAGGGCATATAGTTCTGCTGCCTGCACTGAAGTGCCAGGAGGCAGAGCTTGTGCTTCTAAAACCTCCCAATCATTTACTACTGCATAGCCCGCTAGGTGAACGTTGTCAGATGGTCTGCTAGCTGAACCATCAGTGTAAAGAATCATCTCAGAGTTAGGTATTGGTGTCTGCAATAAGTCTGGCCTTGGTGATGTACACATATCAATAGTAGCACTCTCCCAATCTGTGTCAAATTCTGATTCACCTTCACAGCTCTCATCTGATGCATTTGAGTCTCCAGCCTCAGAGCTATCTTTGACTTTTTAAGCCAGTCTTTTGATTTCTTTCTTTCTAATCCTGATTGTCCAAGGCTACTCTTTTCTTTCGGCCTCACAGCCTGTCCTGTGTTATCTCTCTTTTCCCTTTCTTCTGTCTCCAGCTTCTCTCTTTCCTGCCTGGCCCTAGCTTCTGCTAGCTCTCTCTCCTGTCTGTACCTTTCTGCAGCTTCTGCTAGCCGTCTCTCTTGTCTAGCTCTATCTGCAGCTTCGGCTGGCTGTCTCTCTTGTCTAACTCTATCTGCAGCTTCTGCTAGCTCTCTATCTTGTCTGTACCTTTCTGCTAGCTCTTTCTCCTGTCTAACACTATCCGCTAGCTCTGCAACTTATTCTCTTTCTGCAGCTTCGGCTAGCTCTCTCTCCTGTCTAGCTCTTTCTGCAGCTTCGGCTCGCTCTCTCTCCTGTCTAGCTCTTTCTGCAGCTTCTACTCGTTGTCCCTCCATCACTGCAGCAGCCTGCAGGAGAAAATCTGTATCGGCTGTGGCTTGCCGTAAGCTGGCCTGTTCATCTGTGTTACTGTGTCGGGCAGGATTTGTTTTAGTGAGCTTGGGATAGTTGGAGACTGAATGTTTATTTTTCTGTAGCTCTGGACGTACAAATTCAACATCTTCCAAAACAGTTAGCAGTTCTTGCTGAGAGGGAACTTTAGCTTGACGCTGTTGAAGAGGTTGTCAGTTTGTCCTCGCGTATTCTTTTAATGAAATAGGAGGAGAAGCATTTTAGTTCAACACAATAAGTTTTATTTTAACACCAGTAGAATGTGCAATATTACAGAGCTCTGGGTCTGACTTATAGTATCCCTGACAAGTAACAGAGTGTTCATCAGTTCACGAAGTCTGACTGACTATCTCTTCCCTGACCCAGTGTTTTACAGCGTACAGAGCAATAGGTGTAACGCAAGGCGGCGTCCTCTTCTGATTGGCTCAAGACGTGTCATTCCTTCTCCTCGTGATATCTGACTCCATCAGTTGTTGTGACGCCTTAGAGCGCAACCTGAAACACAACTGTTAAGAGACAAACATCCTACTTTCACATACTTGCTGAGAACACATTCAAGGTCATCTTTTCACTCTCCGTACTTTTCCACTTCAAGTTACCTTGTGTTTTTTTTGGTACAGTGGTGTGACTATGGCTAAGACAATGCAAGCATTCACTTCCTATCACTTATAAAAACCTAACCCTAACCCTTATTAATTAGTGCAACATAGTTCCCTTTAATCATCCGTATGCTCAGCAGATTAAACAATGCAACAGCTCAAGGCTACATGAAAATAATATAACAACTTCAATATATTGACACTCTTACTGCTCAAATGCAGGCAGAGGTGTGTGTGTGTGTGTGTGTGTGTGTGTGTGTGTGTGTGTGTTAGCACAGTGTATGTGTGTAAAGGGCTGTACTGTAGTGCATGTTGTACGGCCTTGTGCTCTGTGTGTCTGTCTGCTTACATCTCCTGTTGCACTTGATACTGACCAGTAAGATGCACTTAATACTGCAAAAGTAAAAGTTATTTAGTTAGTGTTAGTGCAATTATCAAAACCAGAATATGATCAGGGTGACTTTTGAACACTGGAAATAAATCATGCACTCATCCAGGCAGCAGTGGCACTCAAAGTTTACATATAATATTAGTAATAAAAACAATAAAACATAATAAAAACAATAAAACATAAAACAACAACTTCAACGCTTTGCCCAATTGTACATCATAGCTGTGGCACACGCACGCAAATTATCACCATGTCTTTGCTTAATGTTGGTCAACTCAGTAGCTCTTGTCTGCAAAGCCGCTTCCAGCATAGGAATATGATGCGTCTCAACACGGGCAGCAATTTTCTTTATGGCAGCTTTCAACTCAGCAGAGCACTTCTCAGGCCTTTTCTCATCCACATGCACTCCATATCTCTGATGAGCCACAGTTATCCACACTCACATGGATTCTCTCATGTAAGCAAAGTTCCAGGATGGATTACCCATGTTTGTATTAACATTCATCTCAGCCATTTGCAGTTTCTCTTTCTCAAACGACCCCTCATACGGCCACTCTCTCTCTGTCCAGTCATTCATGAGGGAAGAGAACGGAAACACAAAATGCCATCCTTTTAACCTTCCCACAACTCCTGCTGGCACATATGGAGAAAACATGTCTTGAAACTGTCTTGAGCCATGTTTCCCAAAGGACACAGAGCAGATAGTCCGCAATCTTGATTTAAGCGAGGTAGAGCCAATTACTATCCCCGAAAACGTCTTTTCTTACAGCTTAAACCTCATGCGGGTCCCCCTGTGCCGAGTGCAGCCCGAAGCCGCCCAGAAACCAAAACAGCCACAATGTGGCCCTACGAGGGGTCGAAAAAACCCTCTCGCAGTCTGACCCTCCAACACCGCACTAGGACTGAACGATATATCGTTATCGTATCTATATTGAGATATGAACATTCAAGACATTAATAACGGAAAAGCAACGATATAAACAATATATTGGCGGGGCGGGGCGGGGCGGCTGTGGCTCAGGAGGTAGAGCAGTCGTCCTTCAATTGGAAGATTGGTGGTTCGATTCCCGGCTCCTCCAGTCCACATGTCGATGTGTCCTTGGGCAAGACACTTAACCCCTAATTGCTCCCGTTGCTGTGCCAACGGTGTATGAATGTGTATGAATGGTTAGATTCCCTCTGATGAGCAGGTTGGCACCCTGCGTGGTAGCCCCTGCCATCAGTGTATGAATGTGTGTGAAAGGGTGAATGACTTGTCATGTAAAGCGCTTTGAGTGGTCGCACAGACTAGAAAGGCGCTATATAAGTACAGTCCATTTACCATTCCATTTATTTCCGCCGCGCTCGCCCTGCTTGTACAGCTCGAGCAGTCTCCATAAACATTACTTTTAAGATTGCCCTTGAACGCACCACTACGGCCAGCCAACCACAAAGCTTATTTCATGCTTGCTGTTGATCGACAGCTGAAGCCAACCAATGACAAACATAGGAGGGTTGGAGTGAGGGAGCCACACACACAGCCACACACACAGGACATTCACAGCGGGGAAATCGAAACGGAAGAAAAGAGACATGAGTGCGGAAGGTAATGCGGCCGGTGGCAGTGCAGAATCTAATTTTGTGCCAAAACATAAATCATCCTCCATTATTTGGAGGTATTTTGGATTTAGAAAGGATGATGTTGACCAGAGCGAGGTGTTGTGCAAGTCGTGCTTGGCGAAAATTGCAACGAAGCAAGGGAACACAACCAATTGATTATTATTTATTATTGAGTGACTTTATGTTAATGTTAATGACTGGCAGTGAGTTCTAATCAATAAAACTGCACTCTTTTGTTTTCTGATGTTTTTATTTTTCTGAAAAATGCTTGGTTTTCACCGAACCCGTAGTCATATCGTATCGTATCGATATCGAGATATCTGGCATGAATATCGAGATATGAAATTTTGTCCATATCGTTCAGCCCTACACCGCACGCTCTGCTATTACAACCAATCGTTGTCAATCACATTGATTCTGATACAATATCCATGTTTTAGTCAAATGGATACTTCGTTTTGATCAGTGCCAATTTATGGGCTTTCTTACTTTTGCTTTTGTCAATTTGCAAAATTAAAATCAAAAGGTTCTTCTATTTTGATCTCGTCAAACAACAACATGGTAAGGCATAAATTCATAAAATTTAAAATTAGCACTTACCCAGTCGTTGTTATGTTGAGATCCTGTTCCGGTGACGCCAGTTTGATATATCAATGGAGAGAGTAGACAGGAGTCCAGGATGTCTTGTATTGAAAAGGTTTATTTGGATTGCACTCCCATGCCTCAAAGATTATTATACAGCTGCCCAGTTAAGACCCTTAACTTGTTGGTGTAACCCTGAATACTATACGAGATGGAAGGAGATAGAAATGGCAGTAACAAAAGATTTTCCAATACAAGCTGCAATTGGGGAAAAGGATTTAATGAATAATTTAAGTAAATTGAACAACCCATGGATATGTTTGTGAAAGTGTGGAATAAGGTGATAACTCAAAATGATTTGGGGGAAGCTGTTAAAAATTTGAGATGGTGTGTGTATGACTTTGTCCCCAAAAGGTGGGATGCAAGGTTCCAGTGGTGGATGGCCCAAGGTTTAACAGCATACTGCACCTTTTTACATCAGGGCTCAGTGAAATTGAATAGCGATGATTTTTTCAGATTCTTTCAAGTTCGGGACTATATTGGGCAAATACTGAAGTTGAGCAAACAAGGGCAACTGGAAGGCATGTTGTTAAAAGTCTTTATGGACGCTTATGTTTTGAACTCTTATCAGAAAACCATCTCAAGACTTTACAGAGGCTTGCAACAAATGAAAGGGGATACATTGTACATAAAACAAAAATGGGAGAGGGAGGGCCATGTGACTTTGGGGGAGGAGGAATGGGAGAATATATGTGAAATACAATGGAAGACATCAAGCTCAAACACATGGTAAGAGTTTTGCTGGAAAAATCTCATTAGGTTTTTCATCACACCAGCCCAAAAGTGTCATTATTCTAACTCTTCTGATTGTTGGAGACTTTGTGGGACTACAGCAGCTAATCATTACCACATATTTTGGTCATGTCCACTGTTAATTCCTTTCTGGCGGGAAATACATAAAGTCTTTCAGAAAGTATTTTATAAAGATATTCCGTTTAAACTAGAATCTTTGTACTTCGGGGTTTTGCCATCTGTGAATGGATTTGTGGGGGATAAATATTTGTTCCGGATCCTAAGTGCAGCTGGTAAGAAAGCCATTACCAGAAAGTGGTTAAAACCAGAAATACCTACGAGGGAGGAGTGGATTGATGTTATTTATGATATTTTCAGGATGGAAAGACTTACCTTTAACATCAGACTCCAACAGGACATATTTGAAATGTGGTGGGAAAGGTGGATTGAGTAAATCTTGCCAGAAAGGCCATCTTTTGTTTGAGTTGAAGAGTATTGCGACGTCCACTGATTGTGATTATTAGTATTATTATTATTTATTTTTTATTTTTATTTTTTAAGGAAAGTATCATTGGATAAAGAAACTGGAGTATTAAGAAAGTACACCCCGTTTAGGTTCTTGTTCAAATTGTTGTTTGTATTTTTATATATGTATTCTTATTTTTCTATTCATTATTGTTTATCTTCAGAAATGAGTCCACAAATCTGTTTTATGAAGCGAAACATGTTTAGATTGATGTAACAAGGAGATTGAGTTACGTTAGAAGACAACTGTTTCTTGCTACTGGCAAACTGTGAATATCTGTGGACTCTGAAAACCAATAAAAAGAGAATTAAAAAAAAAAAGAGAAAAGGTTTATTTACTTCATGAAGGAGAAACGAACGAATGATCAGTACATGTTATATACTCTGATGCTTCCTTCAATTCTGAAGCTTCTCTCCTCCGGGGATAGACTTTAAACCACACAGATAATGCCCATGGTTGAGCCATGCCAAAATATGGGCAGATCCAACACATCTACAATATACAGAATTTAGTCTACTGGTCTATAGACAAAACATTGCTTAGACCTTACTCAGGACCTTTGTCCTACATCCAACACTATATCAAACCTCTGACTCCAGCTGCCTCTACCCTATTCAGGGAAAACAGTCAAACACATATCTGACCTCGGCTGCTATAGCAACCCTATCAGAATGCCTCCTGTTTTCCCCAAAAGGAGCAGACTCACTGCTTACCACTATCTCAAAGGGAGACAGTGTCTAACCCTATCATTTGGTGAGGCCTTGCTTATTAGGCTTGCATATTAATGATGGAAAATTCCCTAACACAAACGTATTGTGAGGGTCTGCTGGGAACATCTGGCAGAGTCTCCTGTCAGAGAGAGTTTCAACTCCCACCTCCGGGAGAGCTTTGACTATGTACCGGGGGAGGCAGGGGACATTGAGTCCGAGCGGGCAGCATTCCGTGCCTCCATTGTTAAGGCGGCTGACTGGAGCTGTGGCCACAATTTGGTCGGTGCCTGTTGTGGCAGCAATCCCCGAACCCGCTGGTGGACACCGGCGGTGAGGGATGCTGTCAAGCTGAAGAAGGAGTCCTATAGGACCTTATTGGTCTGTGGGACTCCGGAGGCAGCAGGCAGGTACCGGCAGGCCAAGCGGAGTGCAGTTGTGGCAGTCACTGAGGCAAAAACCTGGACATGGGAGGAGTTTGGTGAGGCCATGGAAAACGACTTCCAGATGGCTTCGAGGAGGGGGTAGCAGTGCATCGTCAACACTGTATATGGTGGGGACGGTGCGCTGCTGACCTCGACTCGGGACGTTGTGGATCTGCGGAAGGAATACTTCGAAGACCTCCTCAATCCCACCAACATGCCTTTCGGTAAGGAAGCAGGGCCTGGGGACTCAGGTGTGGGCTCTCCTATCTCTGGGGCTGAGGTCGCCGAGGTGGTCAAAAAGGTCCTCGGTGGCAGGGCCCTGGGGGTGGATGACATCTGCCCCCGGGTCCCTCAAGGGCCTAGATGTTGTGGGGCAGTCATGGCTGACACGACTCTGCAGCATCGCGTGGACATTGGGGGCAGTGCCTCTGGATTGGCAGACTGCGGTGGTGGTCCCTCTTTTTAAGATGATATGTTCTTATATTCAGTTAACAACGCAAGAAATCTGAATAAAGGCTGTTTGTAGCTCTATCAGATTTGGTATGCTGTTGAAATCACTGGTGCTCATCTTCAACACCTTGTCTGGCCACGCCCTCTAAGTCATTCATTCATTCACAGAGAGAGAGAGAAATCCGCGCATATTGCAGTATATTCTTGCACTGTTGATAAATGTTTGTAATTATCTTTATGGTAAATATCCTGAGTAACATTAACTTCCACTGCTCACTTTTAAGGCAAAATGTAAAGTGTTCATTGTGAAAATGACAGTAACTCCTTTAATTGTAATTATGCTGTTTCAGTGAAGCAGTGGTTATTAATTATTATTATTATCATTATTATTATTATTATGTATATATTTGGACAACTTAAACATTCAGTCTGTTATTGTCTGTCAAGCTTTTTCACAAGATATTTGGATTGCTATTCATTTTTATGTCTGTACTTACTGTTAGGTGTGATTAAAATAAAAAGGTAATCATGTGGTGCTCTTCAAATATAGCAGCTACAAATATAAAAAATAGTGTGTTTCAGATCCAAAAGGCTCTCTAATGCCAGGCAGTGTAGTGTGTATGCAGTGACGCACCCAGATGTCCCATGAACACTTGGTCCACTGCTACCCACTCTCTCCCACTTGCAGAGTAACAACTCTGAAGAGGTGATGGTGTGTATTTCTGGAATTGTTGTCATATTGTATACATACACAGGCAGCACAGGCAAATTTGATTTTAGTGAATTGTACTGAATAATCACTTTTTGTTGCCTGAGTATACATATGCTGTGTGATGGAAGGAACAACACAAGGAGCTACTCTTCAGACTCTTCATCCTGTCCTCATCAGTGGGTTCGAGTGGAGCAGGCCACAAAAGCAGAAGAACCATACTGCACTGCACTTTAGTCAGATGGTGTCACTCTGCACAGACTCTATCCTTGACAGAACTGCACACCAAACACTTATAAAAAAATATATATACTGTTTCATTTTGATTAACGGCTTCCACAAAACAATTCAAACCAACCATCTCAACACTGAATTAGACTTTGCATGCTGCTACTTTGTCACTACTGATCATATACCTTACATGGTGTCATTATTGTCATTGTTTCTGAATTTGATTTGCTTTTGATCTGTTGTCTAATGTGTTTGTTCTAAACTGAAGGGGTAGTAAACCACATTTGAGATGTAATACATCAATGTGTATGACAGTGGAGTTTTGTTTTAATTCCAACTGCCAAGTGTAGATTGTACAAATTTACAATTGATCTTTTTTGTCCAGATGGTTACCAGCAAGAAGAGAAAGGTGATGAATACCTCTAAAAAATGTAGTATTTATGATTATTGTTTTCTGGAATTGGCTGTGCAATACTGCTCACCAATAAACTTGACATTATTTGAGATTATAGTCATGCTTCATCCATTTCAACCTTCAATTCTTTGTAACACTGTAGATAAAGTATTAGTTAGGGCTCCGCCGGCTTAGTTCACTACTGCATGGAGATCACTGACCATACACAAGTGAAATGTAAATTGATGTACTGTTTTCCACAAAGCAGAAAACTTATGGTTTTTTCACAATAAGGTAATAACCTTATTGTTCACTAATAAGTGAATGAAGCAGATCCACACATCATCTTTTGAAAAATATTTGTTTACTTGAACAATAGGCAAAACAACAACTTCTGAACATGAATCATTATATTAGATTAATTAAACATGTTTGAAGTCTACTGAACAGGACTGAGTTGCCTTTGAACTCTAAATGATGCATCATCAGAGCATCATAAACCAGCCCTGGCCTCAGGTCCAAAAGACTCCTTCCAGGGTCAACTCTTGAAACAGGCTCTGTAAAAGATGAACAACACATACACTGATAAGTAAATCATGATGTAGACACACTGGAAAAACTGGCGTTTCACATTATGTTGATTTTTTTTTTACAATTTACTTCAAATAGATAGAAGCACAGATTATACAAACCTGTTTCTTCTCTCCTGCTCCTCATCTGAGCAGCTCACACCAGCTCCTCTGCTGCTTCAGCTCCTCTGCCTCAGCAGACATTATCCCACTGCTGCTGCCCTTTATAAAATCAAAATCAAATCAGTTATAAAGAGAGCAGCAACAATTATAATATAAGGAACAAATTTAGCATTAGCTACCTCAGAGACAGTTGATGAACCAGACTCTGGCTACATTACACTAGTGACACACGTCTTGGTCAATATTTTTACAATTGCACAAAAACTCAAATGTCACAGCTGTTTGCCAGCAGTGCTCATAGAATCCAACAGAAATGATCAATGTGAAGTTGTTAGCTTGGCTACTATATTCAGCTTGTTAATTTCCAACTACTAGCAGTTAGCTAACGTCAGGGCTGGACTGGGACCAAAAAGTGGCCCGGGCATTTTTGGCCCACCATGATTATTTGTATGATACGTGGAGGCACACAACATACCAGAGGATATATGTACACATCAGTGTTTCCCACACATAGACTAATTTGTGGCGGTGCGCCACAGATTCAACACCGGACGCCACATAATTGCGTTTCGTTATTAATTATTTTTTTAACGCTAATTAAAAAATACGCATCTCGTATTCGTTAAACAGCATTTCCTTTCTCTGCTCTCTGTCACTCACGCGTCTCTCTCACATAGCTCACACACAGTTCCTTCCCACCCACCCCCCACCCCGTCGGTCAGTTTACCGAAACCAACCCCCCCCCCCCCCCCCGGTCGCCCAGTTTACCGAACCCCCCCCCCTGTCGGTCGCAGGCCTACCACCACACATTGCCTTCAGATCTGTGGGAAACACTGCACATGGTGTTGTTTCAAATACTAAAATAAAGCACAGTAGCCTACATTTTAACTATGTTAAAAAATATATACACTTGAAGATTTGTTTTGACTAGAAATTAGACATTTTGACTAGAAATATAAACAAATATTCTTGGTAAGAGTTTGATTTTTTGCAGTGATCGGTTTGCAGTTTCGGTCTTTTAATGCTTTATCAACAGGTAATCCTACACTTACACTATAATTTTGACATAATCCATCAGATGTGTATTAAATGATATCTAACTACAACAGCGATCTTGTGGACTTTTCAGTGTTTAAAAATTGTGTAGTGGTAACATGGACTTCTTACAGAAAAACGCTTTATCCTATGGTAAACTTACTGACCGTAGCTTCATACTCCTCAATCTGTCCCTGGGTCACGTCTCTCTCCTCCTCCTCCTCTGACTCCACCTGGCTAGCTACATCTCCCTCATAGATATATATACTGACTAGATGCCGTCTTCCGCTTCTCAACGTTCGCAACAGCGCCGCCATCTTGGGACGGGGTATTACACTCTGATTTCACACAGTTCAACCGCAGTTCAACCGCACACTGACTCAACGATGCCAGACTTTTGTGCTGCTTACGGTTGCTCCAATCAGAGAAACCTAACAACCAGACAGCAAGGAATAACATTTCACAGGTGAGAATCTGTTTATTATGGAAGCCTATTTCCGCCATAAAGCTTAGCTTTGATAATAGACCTAAAATATCCTCCAAGTAAATCGAAATTATGAGATAAAAAGTGCGCATTGACTTTTTATCTCATAATTATGACTTAAATCTAATAATTGTGACTTTTTATCTCATGATTTCGACTTTTTATCTCATAATTATGACTCTTTATCTAGTTTTCCCACGACGCGAATGGCAGTTTATTCTAGCAGTTGAAGAAATCTAACGTTGAAGACATCTAGCAATTTTCATAATTGTGACTTTTTATCTCATAATTACTACTTTTTATCTCATAATTATGACTCTTTATCTAATAATTATGACTTTTTGTCTCACAATTTCGACTTTTTATCTCATAATTATGACTCTTTATCTCATAATTACGACTTTCGATGGACTTGTTTTGTTTGTAGATTCCCACATGACAGTAGACTACGTCAAGCATGGACAATAGCGATCAAGAGACAGGGATTCGAGCCAAAAGACCGCACGGTCCTTTGCAGCTGTCATTTTAAGCCAGAGGATCTTGATAGGACTGGACAGATCGTCCGTTTACAGGAGGGAGTGATCCCTTCCATTTTTAAGTTCCCTCATCACCTTTTAAAAGTTTGTTACAACTTATATTTCATCACATCATTTTATAGTGTTCCTATAAACTCATTATGTTCTCTTATACTCAATCAGTTACCACTTTTTCCAGCAGCCTAGTTCATTGAGACTGAGCAAAACGTCTCAAAAGGCAGCAGAAGAGTCAACGCACTCATGGGCTCAAGGACCAGACGTCGTAAATCACTCAATCTCAGTATGTGAAATATATTTGCGGAGTGAATGTAACAGTAACATTTTCAGTGAGGAGACAGGAGTTACTGAATATTATGTTTAAATGTTTTTCAGGATCATCAGTATGCACTTGATCCAGATATGGCAAAAGAGAAGTGGTTTGAGTCACAGGAGAAGATGGAGCAGTTACTACGGGAGTTGAGAAATGCCAAGGACAGGGAAAGAAGACAAAGACGGACAGTGAGCTCTTTGCTCGAGGATTTAAAGAAAAACAAGATGCTGACAGAGGAACTGGAGCAAAAGCTGGATTTCTACTCTGGTTAGTTGACTCAGGTGTATTGTCCTTTCACAAATACAAATGTAACATATAATTTTGTGGTAGTATGACTCATTTCACATTCTAACAGCTGTATCACTACTGCTCCTGTCCCACTACTCTCCCTACCCCCCACTTCCAGACCTTCCAATAGAACTTTCTAAGCACAATCATGCCTTCACTCCTGCACAAAAGGAATTTGCATTGACGCTGCATTTGCATGGTCCCAAAGCCTACAGGACTGGAAGTGTGCGACCACAGGATGACACCGTTTGTATTGCTGCTCTTGACCTCTCGTCTGTGCTGCCAGCAGAGGAGGGTGAGGGGGATGAAGAGAATGCTTCACCATTTGAACAGCTTAGTGGTGTGCTCTTGGACCACTCATACTTATCTACCAGCTTTGGCCACCTTAGCGAAAATGCCTTGGTGTACATAGCAGGGTTTGTAGTCAGGAGAGTAATGACCAGACTAACATGTGACAGTAGTAGTCAGTGCCAACATTCCATCACATGACCACCATTATCACCTCTTACGTCTCAGGAACAACGGGGGCCTGGTTATACCAAGTGCAGGAACTTTGAGGGTTGTACGTGCCGCTGAGCAATGCACCAGACGTGCCTCCAACATCAGCTCTGCCTCTCGGCAATGCTCAGTGTCACTACTCAACCGGGTAGTTAAGGCTGAAATTGGCTCTGATGATGTCTTTGCCCTAGGTCAACACATGACTGAAACACAAGATGGCATTGACAACCATCACTACCATTTGATGGCTTTAGTGATCTCTGCCTTTCATAAGCTAAGGCAGCATCACATTGCTAAACTGCACACAAGCCATCTACAGAGAGACAGCACTAGAAAAAAAGTTGTCCAAAATTATTCTTCTACAGGGTTATTAACCATTCTGTGAAATTTCCAATTTATCTCATCATTTAATAATAACAGACAAACATCATTTAGCTATAAGTAAGTTTATGTTATTATAGGGTAATTTAATGTAATTTGTTAAAAAAATGAAATGGGAGTTCAATTATTTATTTTCATGATTACTGCATTAAAGTGTTCTAATAAACAATGTGTTTCTTATGCTGTTTTCCTGCTGGTGCTGAATTGTAATGTAATATATAAAATTATTGATTGTGTTGATTTTATTTTATTTGTTTGTTTGTTTGTTTTTTTTGGGGGGGGGGGTTGCCAGGCTTGTTTATATATGTTGTCTTAAAAACGTACTAAATCATGAATGTAATATTTTATTTATTAACAAGATAATTGAAATTATGTTTTTTATATTAAAAAAATATTTATCTAACATTATAATTTAGATATCTTGTGAATAACATGGGATTATGACACCCTTAGATGAGTTAAACCTGTCTTGAAATGTTAAAACACATTCAGACGTATCTGTTGACAAACATATGTTTTATCTGTGCACCGTTCCAATATGGCGGCCGCGTTGACGTATTCCACTCAATAGAGCTTGCCTAGATAGATATATATACTGACTAGTATATCTATGCTTCTCCCTGTGCACTCGATGGGGCTGCTGCGGTTGGGCTTGCGGTAGCACTGGCAAACATGTCCGTTATTTTTGCGCATTTTGCTGCGTCCACTTGTAGGTTTTTTAGCCGTTTGTCTCGTAGCTTCTCTGCGCCCCCTTGCGTTTTTGTGGTTTATTTTCCATTTCTATGGAGTTTATTCCCTATCTTAATTCAAGAGCATATTAAATGGATTTGAGAGCAGTATTTATTGATTTCATGCTCAGATTTTGTGATATTTTCTCTCAAAACTCTGCTCTCGCGCTCAAATTTGCTCCCTCGCACTCGCTTACAACGCTGCTCGTACAGATTTCCTGCGCTCGCACTCGAGTTCTTCCTCTCGCACTCAAGTAGCTTGTGCTCGCGGATCTCTGCTCTGCTCTCGGATTTTTTGTGGATCAAAGCTGTCAACCAATAGAAGGCCGGCTAGTATTGACCAATCAGACTGTCCCTGTTTGTTTACGGGTGCGTTCGCTGTTCTTCCACCCTTCTAACCATAGACATATATATATATATATATATATGTCTATGCTTCTAACCTGTTCAAACACAAAACAATCATCTGTGTCATATAACACACTTGTTTATTTTCACATCAGCAGTAAATGATCAACATTATCATTCATTTGGAGTCATGACACCGGTGACTGTACGTCCAATATTCATTCTCTTTTCTCTTTGTTTTTGCTCTCTAACAACTCCTGAGGGAAATATTCAGCTCTGTAGCTGCTAAATTCTCCTCAAACATAATTAACAGCTCAATATTTGGGGGTTTTGTAGAGTGGCTTTTTAGAGCTTTCTCTCTTAAAACAGCTGAGCACTGACAGTGAACCAAAACCATAAACCAAAACACTGACCAACAGTGGTCAAAAAATGAAAGAAACCACATTTATTACAGCACCGGAGGTCAGGAGTGGATAAACCCGGTTGAAAGAGTGCCCGCCCGTATGCAACGCTCCTCGAAGAACAGCGAACGCACCCGTAAACAAACAGGGACAGTCTGATTGGTCAATACTAGTCGGCCTTCTATTGGTTGACAGCTTTGATCCACAAAAAATCCGAGAGCAGAGCAGAGATCCGCGAGCGCAGGAAATCTGTACGAGCAGCGTTGTAACCGAGTGCAAGGGAGCAAATTTGAGTGCGAGAGCAGAGTTTTGAGAGAAAATATCACAAAATCTGAGCATGAAATCAATAAATACTGCTCTCAAATCCATTTAATATGCTCTTGAATTAAGATAGGGAATAAACTCCATACATTTCGACAGATGGAGGCTGGATTCTCTCAAAGTCCGTCTGTCTACAGAGCTAAGGGGCTAGCTCACATCACCTAACAACAAACCATTACCAAGGCTACAGACTTGCGGTACACGCTCGCGTGCACTCTCTACGCATGCGCCACCTCGCATTGCCCGGTACGCCCTATGGCCATGCCTGGCTAACGTTAGCATCGGAAAGCTAGAAAGCTAATAACAAGTGTTACACTACATTAGAAATAGAATTAGAAATACGTTACTGATACGTTATTCTCGCTTGCATTATATACTTACTAAGTTATCACAACTGTCCCGTTGTATCCTCCTCAGTCAGCTGTTTCTTCAGTGGATCGAAAGTGCTGAAGCACTGAAAACAGGCAGGTAAAGAGGAAGGCGAGGAAAGGGAGGGGGGCGGTGTACCTCTGAGCCAGTTTTGTTTTGGTTACATTCAGTCCAGAGCTGCGACGTCTAGCGGCGAAATTGAAATTGCATTTAGCCCTTTTAAGGCAGGAATGCTACGTATTTATTCCGCGATGCTTTTCAGTGAAAGGGTACAGACATGGAATGGAAGGGCAGAGCTGCGCTGTGTGCATAAAGGGACGCCGGCACAGTGGGACAGAGCTGGAGCTGGAGTGTTCCATAATGCAGGCTCTCTGTATGAACGAGCCACATCGACATCGAACCACATCGACTCATACTTATGATATACAATCATAAATACATATAGCAAAATAAATGTAGGAGTTTCTTGCCCGTTTCTTGAATCTCTCTCCATATTCGGATGGTAAATCTGACGCTGTTGTCCTCCACAGTACTCTAGACCAGTGGTTCCCAACCCTTTTCTTGATGGACCCACATTTTTTACCATTGTAAACTTTGGTGACCCCCCCCCCCCCCGAAGTAGTGAACCTAACCTCTTAATACCTGCAGGATACCTGTGTAAAATTAGTAATATATAAACTTCAGAGTATTTCTTATTTTCTTATTATTATGAATACAATTTTTGATTTCCCTTTCCTTTCTATTTTACTGTCATATATGTGTGTGCTGAAAATGATTATTTCATGATTATTTCCTCAGCTTATATGATCGAGGCTGGATCCAGAAATCATATAACATATATTGGTTATACTGTCTATTTTTAAATCCCATTTTAATTTTAGTTGAGTTGAGTAAGCTATACATTATGTTACATCTGTGGCATAATTAAACATCAAAGGAACAGCATTATAAGAAGGTGCAAGCCATTTGACAGTTACTGAACTTCGGAGTGGAAGTTTTCTCAGAGATCAGTGTTCATTCTCATTTTTCTGTTTCCCATGATGATGATCATCACTCATTTGGCTATTGCTGTAAAA
The DNA here is from genome assembly GCF_027409825.1 of Scomber japonicus. NCBI lineage: Eukaryota > Metazoa > Chordata > Actinopteri > Scombriformes > Scombridae > Scomber > Scomber japonicus. The sequence goes on along the minus strand of NC_070587.1, from coordinate 28,420,843 downwards.
TCATCACCCTTCTCATGGGGGGAAAGACTTATGCATGTGTTAACAGCGACACGCTGTCCACCAGAAACATTCAAATCAGCTTACACTGTCCTTTTTATTCTTTACAGCAATAATTTACGTCATTATGAGTCTGCCCATATTTAGCGCGGATTGCACTGATAAATTAATAAATTCTTCTTCTTGGCTTTTTACTCATAGAGCTCTTATTGCACTTACAGCAACGTAACGAGATTGCTTGTATCAACTCTCCACCTGTTTGTCTCTCTGCTGCTCAGGCCTGCATCTCTTCTCTCTGCTGCTCTACTGCTCAGGCCTGCATCTCTTCTCCATCAGCTCGAGAGGGTAACGGCTGCGGCCGGCGGGGCTGGATGTCCAGCCTACAAATGTCCAGCCCTGCCCATAATCTACATCTATAAATTCTCCCCAAATTGCTCCATGACTTCCTATCTTCCCTACCGGCTAAAACATAGGAGAGAAGACAAAGAGAAGACACACCTGTTGTCCTCCCGGGTCAATTTGATCCGGTCTTGTTGGACTGTTTATAAAGCATGAAGTATAAAATGATCACACAATTCTGTCTTAAGGCCCATTTATGCTCAACGTTAAATACGGATACGGACGGAGCAGTACCACCGGAAACCGTGGGGGCAGTGTTGCTGTCACTACTCGATACGTAGTCATTTTGCGCTGTTTCAATTGAGTTTCTGAATTCCTGACATTCCCTGAACACACCACAATTACGTACTAGATATGGGCGGGGCTGGACATGGACGTACGTGACGTGGGGGGGCTGAACATTTATAGGCGTGGCTGGACGTCCAGACCAGACCCGCCTTCCCGCAGCCATTAGTAGTTAATCAGCTCCCTGTTTAGTTACTAGCTAACCTCTGTGTATCCTGCAGGAGGAATGTTCACGTTACACACGCCCTTAACCTTGCGATATATTTAACACATTAGAATGATTACACCCCTTAAAGTCAAGAACTTTGGCGCCCCCTTGAGGGGGTCGCGCAGCCCGGTCAGGAATCACAGAAATCCCACAGTACACTACAGTACTGTAGTGTACTGTAAAAATATTAGATTACAAATGCATATACGAGTCTAAAAGTTGTCACCATATGACGGAAATTATCATATAAAAATTGTCTTAATAAACAGACAAAGAATTTAACAAGTAAGTAAGTTGTGACTGCAAGTTCAGTTGAATTATTTAATTACAATTATGATATAAATTAACTTTAATTAAAATGTATTTAATAATTTTCCAAATTCTGTTTTAGTTTTAAAATGCCATTTCCACAATTAGAATTATATTTAGTTTGATTGGTGGTCTACTCATTCAGAAACTGCCAATCATGATTCATGGTTACATGATATAGTTTGTGTATTTTTCTACATTTATTTAATATACTTATTAAATATTGCACACTTTAGTGCTCCATGGCCTTAGCAACACATTTTGACTTCCTGTAACATGAGCTCTAAATGCATCCTGAGGTGTGAAGGCACATGGGTGGAGGCAGAGCACCATAGCATCCTGTGTGACCACATGGGAGGAGGCAGAGCACCAGAGCATCCTGTGTGACCTGAGGATGAGCTTCATCCTGACAGGTCATGAGGTCATGGATCAGGTTAGTAGGAAGAAAAGGGGAGATCTTATGTTTATTTGACTTTGGTGTGCAAAAGTATACTCTTTATTCTTATTATATATCCAACTTTATTTTGCCCCAACCCCTCCCGTCCACCCAGCCCCCACAACCAGTGACATTCCCATGTCACTAGTTACTGTCACTGTTACAATAGCCAATCAGAGCTCACCTGCAGAAAGAAGGCAACCAAACAAAGAAGAGCAGAAAAAGGGTTACTTTCAGTTTGTTTTTTCTTGTTAAATAGTAATAAATACATTGAGATGCAGTGGTTCTTACTTTATCCTTTTATCTTAAGCAGAAGGGTTAAAAAGTTTTTTTTGTTTTTTTTAAATTTCTGTTTCTATTTCTTTTTATTTCTTTATTGATCTGTGTTGGATCTTTAGCAGCAATCCGGACCAGTTGTCATGGTGATTAGCAGCACAGAGAGGAGGAGCTGTCTGGAGGAGAAACACAACAGGAGAAGGAGGAGAAGAAGAGGAGAGCAGGGAGAGGGGGAGGAGGAGGAGATCCCTATGAACGCCAAGAAGGCATCAGTGTCCTGTCACCTTCTCTACCCTCCTCCCTCCCTCCCTCCCTCCCTCCCTCTCTCTCTCTCTCTCTCTCGGCACTCCGTCACAACTAGGTGGAGAGCAACAGAGGGAGGACACAAAATCAAAGAAAAAGAGAGTTGAACACAGACAGGAGAGAGAATCCATGAGTCCTGAATCACACACATGTTGCTGTTTTCTCCCTTTGAAACCAGCTTCTGTCTTCTTGATGCAGCAGTAAGTGTGTGTGTGTGTGTGTGTGTGTGTGTGTGTTTGGGGAAAGAGTGCTCATCTGGAGGGGCTATAAATATGGATATACTGTCGTAACTAACCAGCGTGAACATTAACATGTGCTCTCCTTCCACTTACAGCCTTCAAATGGAGTAAAATGTAAAAGCATCTATGTCCTCTTCATCTTCCTCCTCCTCTCCAGGCTCATACAACAACCAAGTAGAACACACAACTCCTCAAACCACAGAAAAATCAAATAATATTAAACAACAATAATAATATTAATAAAAACAAACTTGTCACAATCATTCCTTTCCAATTACAGTCGCAACAAAAGACAAAAAACTAAAACAGGATAAAAAGGAGAGTTTTCCCAGCATCCTCCTCCTTCCTCCTCCCCCTCTCATGCAGTACAGACTGTCTCCTTCAGCACAAAGTTCACCTCTTTGTCTCTGAACTCTGGCTGTATGTGTGTAGTTGTAGTAGTTGTAGTTAAAATTGTATGGCTTTAGGGCATGGTTCAGGTTTTATCAAGAGTTGGCTGGCCCCTCGTCTGAGTCCGGCCTCCCTCTGCCCCCCGCAGCAGGGTTATTGTTGTTAGAGGCAGGGTAGTAGTCATCAGGGGGCGGGGCTTGTGGCCCTGGGGCGGTGGGGGCCGTCCGAGTCCGGAAGGCAGACAGTCCAATTGGCAGAGCAAGGGGCAGGGAGGCAGAGCCAAACTGAGAAGCCTCCATGGAAGACACCGCCCCCAGGTGGTGCAGCCCTAGGGACACGCCCACATCCATGCTGTCACTCATCTGGGGTGAGGATCCCTGTTGGCCCCCCCCTCCACCGATGCCTGTCTGTCCACCCTGCCGCAGGCCACGCCCACCGTTCCCATGGTGAGAGTAAGTCGGGTGGGGGTGATGGGGTGGGTCCAGGAAGTGGCGCTGGTGTTGTTGGGAGGCAGCCGGCTTATGGAGCAGCAACTGGGTGTATGCTGGGTCCTGACCCCCACCTCCACCATCACTGCCTGGCCACATCCTCATCTGCTGCTGGGAGGGAGCCTGTTGGAGGGAGTCCAGGACAAAAACACAGAGCTGAGACAGAGTCCAGAGGTTCTAACATCCCTGCTCTAATAAAAAGAAACCTGATGCAACCCACTTCCTGGAATCTTATAAGGGTATTTCTCTGACATGGGATTGGCAATATGTAGCTGATTGTTCAAGCAGATCATTTACTACTGCATCTGTACCTACTAGCACAACAAATCCTTTAAACACACCAACCAAACAATAAAGAGACAGATGCAGAGCTGAATAAATAAAAAGTTGTGGGACCTGATGCTGTTTTAGGTCAACATCTTGGTTGTTCAAGTAGGAACCTGGATTCTCCACTACACATTGTACCTCATGTCCAATAACTCCAATAGTTTACTTTACTCACTTATGAAAAAGACCATGATAATGAGGATTTTTTAATGACACATCAAAGACCAAAGTGGGAACAAAAGGAAGACTCTTGTACCAAAACTTAAAGCTTTTACATGAAAAGCTTGGCAGTCATGTGGTGTGGTTTATACCTGAGGGCTGGTCATCTCATAGTCTGAATGTGTAACAGCAGAGTTGTAGTAGCGGTTACTGTAGCGGTAGTTGCGGTTGTCATTGGAAGAACCACTGGAGCCACCTGGAAATAATACAGATGAACATTAAACTCTACTATTGGCTGCTATACTACTGATATACTGATATATGGAAATGAGTCATTCATTGAATCTTATCTGGTTTGTGTTACTTTGGTATTGCCTTGACTACAAACCATTGAAATATAAGCAAGTGTGGAGCCCTGTAGTTACTCTTCCAGCATCACACAAAGATGAATCCCTGCTGCTTTTATTTAACCTCAGGTTTGGTTCACTTTGTCTGACTAAAGGAAATATGTACCTTGCTTCAATTTGTGTTGCCATTGAGTTGACTTGACAAACAGACCTAAAGGTGGAATTATGAACTTATACTATGAGGTAAGTCACTCACTGGACAGTTTGGGTGACAGTATTCTGCAGGGTTGTGAACCCACCAATGAAGATCAAAAGTGTTTTTCAATTAGTGACAGCAGGTTCTGCAGCATTTCACTGCTGTTTCATGTATCTTCTCAGACAGATAGTGCTCACCAACAAATATCAATTCTGAGCCACACATTTTTAGTAATATTTACAATCATGACAACACTATTGTTGTGGATACTGAGGTGGTGTTGGAGGAGAGGGGAAAGAGCTGGTGATGAACTGTAGGGAGAGAAAAGTCATAATGTGTGTATTTTTTTTTACCAGAGCTAGAAACAGAGCTAGTAGTGGAGGTTGAATGGGAGTGGTCCATGGCAGGAGAGGTGGATGTAGATGAACTAGTGTTCGTTCCTTCATCTGTTGTCTTCTTGAAGAAATTGTGCTGCAGGGCGTAGAATGGTGTGATGCGGCTTTTAGGGTCGTAGTCCAGCATACGCAGGATCAGGTCTGGAAGAAAATTATATTTTGTAGTGAACACAGGTATGGTACCTGGTTATGTTTTAAAATTGCACTGTCCCTCTCTGTAGGCTGTTTGTAGATCAGTATAAAGTGCTGTTTTACCTTTAAACTTCAGGTAGTCACAGGGGGCATGTCCTGGCTCCCCTGCCCTTCGTCCCCCTGGGCCCCCGGTCTCTACACCCAAAATCTCATGAAGACGCCTTGTGGCTGGGGGCTTATACTCCTGACACACACACACACACACACACACACACACACACACACACACACACACACACACACACACACACACACACACACACACACACACAGAAATATAGAGTAAATATGAATTAACATGATGAATGAGCAGTGAAGGGCTTAGTACTATAACACATGCAGTAGGCAGGTTAGAAATGTACGTTCATCAGACGAACACTAAGTGAGTGGAGACAGCTGCTGGGGTCATGATGGAAATGGTCATTCCTCTGATCGCACTGATGCCAACCACTCAGATGGCAATGCAGTCAAACAGGAAGACTCTATGGCTGCGTTCACCCTGCAAGCCAAACTCAGATTTTTGCAAACCAGATTGAAACCACCTTTGGGAGGTAGTTTCAAATCTCATTTGGACAGACATGTCCGAGTCTGAACAGCTCCAAACACTCAAATCGGATTTGACTGTCCTTGACGTCTCTCTACGTCACTATTAGTGCAGCAGATAATGTCATTTTTTCACTAAGATACTTCAGTTAGTGATACAATTATGAAATTTTGTACATGCCTTCTCCATAGACTAATTTAAAGAAATTCCTGGGTGTCCACTCAAAATTTCAAAATGGCCACCAGTCAAGGTTATAGCGATGGACGTACTTGCCTTTGGTCATCTCTTGATCTAGTTTTTTTTTTTGTTTAACATACTTTAAGTAGAGTACATATGCACAAGTATGATGTATTTCTGTTAAAGAGTTCATATGACATGTAAAAACAAAGATGACGGCCAATATGGTGGCCAAAATCATGATATCATCATGATATTGTCCAAAAATTCATTCGGCATAGAAAAATGGTCTTTTATTTACTATGATAGTGTTCATCACCACAAATATCTATACTATAAATTTGCAAGTTCAATTTTGCATGTCTAAGTACAATTTAGGTGGTGGTGGTGTAGTTTTAGTTTAAAAAAGTGAATGTCAGCGCACAACCAGGGCACACTGGTGACTTCACTGCTGTGTAACTCAGCATAGGGTTCAGTGTCAGCTAATCTTGCTTTACTAATTCTGTACCTAGCTTTACTAACTCCAAAATGGTAGACTAGTACTAGTTGTAGTGTATTTTAGTTTAGTGTCCCAAATGCTGTCTAATAGCCCCATATCAATTGGCTCTTAGAAAGTAGTTAGTAGATTTGTTAGACAGCCGCGCCTGAATTGACAGGGTGTGCCAACGTGGGAGAGCCGAGCCAAGGGTAAGTGGGGCTATAAATGGCTTTTTCATGTACTTACCCGGATGGTCTACAGATCACACAGGACTTAAATGGCACTGATGATCGGGCTAGGTGTAGGGTGACCGAACCTAGTTGTATCCCATACATCAATGTGCGTATCAGACTAAGGTGGTAAAAGGATAGCCCCTCGACCTTAGTCAAGAACTCATAATGGCAAGTGCAATCATAAGCAGAAGGAAGACTGATTGGAGCAAATGTTGTCTTTGCCAGGAAGACAAGATGAAAATGGCCAAAAATGAAGGTCTAACTTCTCCCTCAGCCTCTGTACATCATAATCCAGAACATGATGGGTATGTAATGATTGCAACCAACGTGCCTTTGTTCAAGGAGATTGGTGAAATGCCGCTCATGTTTGACCCAGCAAGACTAGATGAAGGCAGTGGCATAGAGGCAACACTGCGTCAAAACATGGCAAAATACCACAAGAGTCTGTTCTCACGAGGAGGCAGACAGCCGCATCTTTGTTCATGCCTGATACGCTGCATCACAGGGGTGCAAGTCTATTATGGTCAAAGTCAATGACAGATGTCCTTGTAATTGGCCTAAGCATGTTCCGAACTCTGCAAGGTATAGGTCTGGAGCAGCTGTGGCTCGCATTTGGCCAAGATCAGAGCCTTCGGTGGATTGGCATTCACAACCTGTACAACAATGTTGGTCAAGGCATGCTGTTCTTCCATGCATTTACAGGTTGTGATGTTGTCTCAGCCTTCAGAAACAAAGGAAAGAAAACAGCCTGGCAAACATGGGACATATTTCCTGAAGCCACCTCAGTCTTTTATAAACTGAGCCCACCAACCATTGAGGATGCTGACATGAAGATTCTGGAGAGGTTTGTGGATGTATGACAGGTCAAGCACTCTTGACAGTGTGGATGAGGCCAGGCTTGACCTATTTGCCAGAAAGCAGAAACCTTATGAAGCCATCCCTCCGACCAGAGCAGCTCTGCTTCAACACACCAAACGTTCAGCATAACAGGCACGTTGTATATAGGCTCAGGTAATTCCGCGCCAGCCAGAAGCAGAGAGTCCAGCTGACTGGGGTTGGGAAAAGGTTGGTGAGGAATGGAAAGTCTTCTGGACAGCCAACTCCCCCATTGCAAAGAGTTGTGAACAACTCACTAAATGTGGCTGCAACTCTGCCTGTTGTGGCAGATGCAAATGCTACAGGCTTGGAATGGCATGTACAGCTTTATGCAGCTGCAAATGTGAAGTGTAAGTAGCCTCTGGAATGAGCACTTCTTATCTTTTTTTTTTTTGTTCTTTGTTCTTAATCTCAGTGTCAACATCATGACCACATATTATAAAAAAATGGGCACTGAAAGTGCCTAATATTGCCAGCCATCTTAAAAAATGGCGGCCATATTGAAATTTTGCGTGGACACCCAAACTTTTCAAAAGAGTGGGTTATAGTGAGCACTTGTGCCAATTTTCATAGCTTTTGCAGCCCAGGATAGTCTTGCTGTATCCACGTCAGGAGTGTTTACATTGACGATCATGATTACTTCAACCATTTCACAGCCAGGGGTCTGACTGGGACTGGGACCCCACCTGCTGCCTGATTCTTCAGAGAGAGCCATCTTTGTGTCTCCGCTCACCCCACCTGCAGGTTTATTAGCGAGGACAGAAGTGCAGTGCAGCTGCAATTCAACCCATGTCATCACTTCCTCCTTATATTTTAAAATGATGCACCTGAGGGCCCCTTTTGCCCTCCTCATGAAAAATAAGGGAAGAGGTGTTTTTCACATCTTGTGTCCTTTGCTGTTACTAGGACAACAGAGCAAGTCTCAGGAAGTTTGACTGACTATTAATCTGTCACAACTGCAAGCCCATGGTGCTCTTCTGTCACCGCAGTGACTGGCTAATTGGATTTGCAATGCAATTCCCATGTTCTATGGGTCAATGGGATGCACACCACTGCTAGGTCTCACAGTACACTCCACAAGGAGCATTGTGTCTTCATGTGTCAGTGGAAGAAATCTGTCTGATCTCATCTTTGTATCTCACTGGGTCCTTGGTGCAGTGTTTGTGGGGACAACGTCTAGGTCAGATAGAAAGTCTACAACAACAAAATAATTATATGATGACTATATTTCCAGTCATCTGATTGGTCAGTCTTTGATCCGATCCTCTGAAGTCAATGTGCTCCAGAGCTGTTCAGCACAGGTTACCATGGTGATTTAGCCCAGATACATTTGTCCCTTATTTAAATCAAAGGTCTAATGGTAGAGGAGGTTATCTATCTTTACAGATTGTAAAGTTCAGAGGCAAATTTGTGATTTGTGATTTTGGGAAACTAATAAAATGAACTTGACTTATGACACAGTACAGACCACTGGATACTGTGGATAATCCACAGACTTGGTTGTGGACAGTTTTCACCATTCTTCAGCAGAAAATAGTTCCCAAGGAAAATACGTTTTAGACAATTTGCAAGTGAAGTTATAATATTCACATATATGTGTATTTTTTACACATTGTATTCTTGTGCATCATGTCACCACCAGGAGTTATAAAACATCAGATGAAAAATGTGAAAGGAAGTGAAATCCAATACCTTCTTGATGTCCTTGTTCTTCTTAACAGTCCACAGACCGTCTGACAGCTTGTCAAAATACTTCCTGGCTTTAGGAGCTGCATCCAGCATGTGGCTGGGTGGGACCCCCAGAACCTCCACAATCTTATTCATCTGGTCAACCTAAACACCACACGAGCACACACACATATACAAAATCAGTCTTTGCATTGTTTACATGCATGTGGATGGTAGAATGAGCAGAAGCAAGAGGACATAATGGGAAGTGATGTTTAATACATTGTTTAAAAAACTATTATTGTCTAATATTCAGCAATTCTACTCTATGGTACCTAATGTGATGTATTATGATCAAATTAACTAGAATCTGTGGTTATGAGTAGAATAGGTCTATGAGATGCAGTACCAGTGCAGTACCATCCAAACTTTCTCATTCAAGGGAATTCAAGTGCAAGAAATAAAATCAAATACCATAAATAAAATAAAGACACCAGATCAAACGTACAAGATGAACATAAGAGACAAGTTACAATATAAAGTAGCACATTCTGTGGATTATGTTTGTTCAAGGATTTGTCAATGCCTGCACTTCTTGAGAAGACTTAGGGTCCATGGCTTGGATAAAAACATCATGCTGCTGTTTTATAGAGCTACAATTGAGTCCATCATTCACTATGGGATCACTACATGGTTCTGCAACTTGACCGTAAGACTCAGAGAACAACTCCAGAACCTTGTCAAAAGGGGAGGGAGAATAATGCCCCCCCCCCCGAGATTTTTGAGGAGGCAGTTAAGAGACAGGGCCTTAAGATAACCCATGTCTTAAACGATATAGGTTTCCCACATGCAAACTAAACAGGTATACGTTCTCTTTAGTACCATTATCAATCAAGCTGCTCAATTATAATAAGAGATTTGTATGTGTGTGTGTGTGTGTGTGTGGGTGAGGGGGTTTGGGAGGGGGAGGGGGAGGGGGGAGTTATGTATTCTGTGTTTTATGTTTATGTAAATAGTCTAGTGACTGTAATCTGTGTGTTGATGTGAGACGCTGGTACTTTCTTTTCGTATGCCCAAGATGAATTTCTCTTGAGAGACAATAAAGATCAATCAATCAATCAATCAATCAATCAATCAATTCTACCTTAGCTGATTTTTAAAAGAGTATCCAAGAACCTCAAGCTCATTGGGAGACTATTCCAAAGCTTTGGGACTGCAAACTGCAAAGCATGATCTCCCCAAGTCTTGAGACATGTGTGAGGTGGGTAGAGCTCGGCTTGTGGTGTGGGGGTGCAAAGGTCCAAAAAGGTTTAAAAAATTAATTCTAAAATACGTAATATAATAATAATAATGTTCGTGTTAGAGCCTAGCAACAGCATTTTGAACAGTTTGAAAGTGGTGTAAGGAAAATGTATTTAAGGCAGGTAAAATAGGATTAAAACAGTCTCAATGTGATGAGATAGATCCATATATTAGCATTCATTTCTTATACAAACAAAGCTAAGTTTGTAAGAATGTGGAGAATAAAATGGGTCCCAAGGCCCAACACAGGGCAAAACTGCAGTGTCTGACACTCTCCGATCCGTAAAAAAGGAGGAAACCCCCTGCAGTCCATGAAATGCCCACCAGGTGATTTAGCCTGTAGATTAGAATGTGGTGGTCCATATTATCAAATGCTGCAATTTCAGTATTTGAACAAGTTGCTTTTCCACAAGCTTTTCTAGAATTCTGGAGGAGAATAGAAGCCTGTAGCTCTCTGATAGGGAGGGGTCCAGGTTTGGTTTCTTCAGTAAAGGTTGAACAGCCTGCATAATGTAGGTGGGCACAACCATTGATAGAAGAGACCATTTGCCATTTACCGTTACCGTTTAGCTGACCAAACTATTTGCAATTCAAAAGAACAACCAGACTTGGTGCTTACATCTGGCATGTAAAAAACACTGAATACATAGCAGCCATAATTAACTGATGTGTTTCTGATGTTGTTGCTTTTACCTCATTGGAGCCACTGAAGAGAGGCTCTCCTGTGTGCATCTCCACCAGGATACATCCTAGAGACCACATGTCGATGGCCAGGTCATATGGCATTCCCAACAGAACCTCAGGAGAGCGGTAAAACCTGCTTTGGATGTACTGATAGATCTGAGAGAGTATCAGAGAAAAGTAACATCATTAACAACAATAAACTTCTATTTATTTATAGGTTAAAATAAAATGAAGTAGAAAAACATATCAGGTTTTTTGCTTTTTCAGTGTTTGTCCACTGTGAGGAGCTACAATCTCCTCAGAGAGCAGCAGTCAACCACGGTGTGTTATTGAATCCTCCATACAAAAGCTTCACTCACTTTGATTTGCTGTTGAAAAATGTGATGATTTGTGATATGTTGCTGCCAAAGTGAGACTAACTAAAACCTTATAGTATATTTTAATGTTTACAATGACATTAGTTATTCATCTACTTTCTAAATGATGTAATACAGATGGGGGTCAGGGGAGGGGAAGCAGCCCCAGTAAGCAAGAGGTAATTATAGTTCATTATTGTATTAGCTGAATTAAACATACTAATAAAAATAACACTTTGACTGGCATATTTGAGGAGTTTGTGTGTGTTTAAACATGAGTGTGTGAATGTTGCTCACCCTCTGTCCGAGCTGGCAGGAGGAGCCAAAGTCAACTATCTTTATAGCAGATCTCTTAGGGTTACACAGCAGGATGTTCTCTGGTTTCAGGTCGCAGTGGATGATTGACAGCTCTGGAGTTGCCAGGAATAATAATGCTGTGGACAAAAACAAGTTTTTATCATCAGGACCGCCTTCCACACTGCTCATATTAGGTGAGAACTGTTACTTCGTGACTGCTATAGAATAATTATAGTATCAGTAAGTTAAAAAATGATATGTATATCTGTATAACCAATTCTAAGATTATAAATACTGTATATTATATGTGTCTTGAGATTCTAGCAGCAATAAACCTTCATTTATTTGCTTTCAAACCACTCTTTAAGGAAATATCTGTCTCTTTAGCTGCTAACTGTTCAGTATAGTGAGTTTTGAGAAAGTTTCCACTGAAAACAGCTGCCTGCTGGACAACAGGTTGATGAGAGTGAAGAGACTAAACCAAACAGTAAAGTTGTGGGCTGTAAAACCAAAAGCTCCGTAGGAGGCACACCCAAAGCTGATATAGTGTCTTCTCATCCAAGTTTCTGAGCGAAAGTGGATACAAATCTAGTACATAAACTTAGTATCCCATTTGAAATGAGTGTACAGCAGAAGTAGTGATCAGTGTATAAGACTTAGTGGTATCCAGCAGTGAGGTTATACATGGCATTGCAACATAGTGGTTTCTGTGGACTTGCTCCCTATATAGATATAAAGGACTCTTTCTAAGGTGCTGAAAACACAAAGATTCGTATTTTCAGATGACTATACACTGATTAAAACCCACTTGTGAATATTATATTCCATTTCTGCCAACATACTCCCCTAAATCTTACACACCGGTTCTTAAAACAAAGCTGTGCCTCCGCCACCTCATCACAAGGT